>NW_025576003.1:0-25902 GCF_905147105.1 Pieris brassicae
GATAAACTAAATCATGGGAGTTACACTCCGAGAGCATAGCCAGACGCAGGCACTCTCTTCTACATACAGTTATTCGTTTCATAACGATTAACTAAATCATGGGAGTTACACTCCGAGAGCATAGCCAGACGCAGGCACTCTCTTCAACATACAGTTATTCGTTTCATAACGATTAACTAAATCATGGGAGTTACACTCCGAGAGCATAGCCAGACGCAGGCACTCTCTTCAACATACAGTTATTCGTTTCATAACGATTAACTAAATCATGGGAGTTACACTCCGAGAGCATAGCCAGACGCAGGCACTCTCTTCTACATACAGTTATTCGTTTCATAACGATTAACTAAATCATGGAGTTACACTCCGAGAGCATAGCCAGACGCAGGCACTCTCTTCAACATACAGTTATTCGTTTCAAAACGATTAACTAAATCATGGGAGTTACACTCCGAGAGCATAGCCAGACGCAGGCACTCTCTTCTACATACAGTTATTCGTTTCATAACGATTAACTAAATCATGGGAGTTACACTCCGAGAGCATAGCCAGACGCAGGCACTCTCTTCAACATACAGTTATTCGTTTCATAACGATTAACTAAATCATGGGAGTTACACTCCGAGAGCATAGCCAGACGCAGGCACTCTCTTCAACATACAGTTATTCGTTTCATAACGATTAACTAAATCATGGGAGTTACACTCCGAGAGCATAGCCAGACGCAGGCACTCTCTTCAACATACAGTTATTCGTTTCATAACGATTAACTAAATCATGGGAGTTACACTCCGAGAGCATAGCCAGACGCAGGCACTCTCTTCAACATACAGTTATTCGTTTCATAACGATTAACTAAATCATGGGAGTTACACTCCGAGAGCATAGCCAGACGCAGGCACTCTCTTCTACATACAGTTATTCGTTTCATAACGATTAACTAAATCATGGGAGTTACACTCCGAGAGCATAGCCAGACGCAGGCACTCTCTTCAACATACAGTTATTCGTTTCATAACGATTAACTAAATCATGGGAGTTACACTCCGAGAGCATAGCCAGACGCAGGCACTCTCTTCAACATACAGTTATTCGTTTCATAACGATTAACTAAATCATGGGAGTTACACTCCGAGAGCATAGCCAGACGCAGGCACTCTCTTCTACATACAGTTATTCGTTTCATAACGATTAACTAAATCATGGGAGTTACACTCCGAGAGCATAGCCAGACGCAGGCACTCTCTTCAACATACAGTTATTCGTTTCAAAACGATTAACTAAATCATGGGGGTTACACTCCGAGAGCATAGCCAGACGCAGGCACTCTCTTCTACATACAGTTATTCGTTTCATAACGATTAACTAAATCATGGGAGTTACACTCCGAGAGCATAGCCAGACGCAGGCACTCTCTTCAACATACAGTTATTCGTTTCATAACGATTAACTAAATCATGGGAGTTACACTCCGAGAGCATAGCCAGACGCAGGCACTCTCTTAAACATACAGTTATTCGTTTCATAACGATTAACTAAATCATGGGAGTTACACTCCGAGAGCATAGCCAGACGCAGGCACTCTCTTCAACATACAGTTATTCGTTTCATAACGATTAACTAAATCATGGGAGTTACACTCCGAGAGCATAGCCAGACGCAGGCACTCTCTTCAACATACAGTTATTCGTTTCATAACGATTAACTAAATCATGGGAGTTACACTCCGAGAGCATAGCCAGACGCAGGCACTCTCTTCAACATACAGTTATTCGTTCATAACGATTAACTAAATCATGGGAGTTACACTCCGAGAGCATAGCCAGACGCAGGCACTCTCTTCAACATACAGTTATTCGTTTCATAACGATTAACTAAATCATGGGAGTTACACTCCGAGAGCATACATAGCCAGACGTAGGCACTCTCTTCTACATACAGTTATTCGTTTCATAACGATTAACTAAATCATGGGAGTTACACTCCGAGAGCATAGCCAGACGCAGGCACTCTCTTCTACATACAGTTATTCGTTTCATAACGATTAACTAAATCATGGGAGTTACACTCCGAGAGCATAGCCAGACGCAGGCACTCTCTTCTACATACAGTTATTCGTTTCATAACGATTAACTAAATCATGGGAGTTACACTCCGAGAGCATACATAGCCAGACGTAGGCACTCTCTTCTACATATAGTTATTCATTTCATAACGATTAACTAAATCATGGGAGTTACACTCCGAGAGCATAGCCAGACGCAGGCACTCTCTTCAACATACAGTTATTCGTTTCATAACGATTAACTAAATCATGGGAGTTACACTCCGAGAGCATACATAGCCAGACGCAGGCACTCTCTTCTACATACAGTTATTCGTTTCATAACGATTAACTAAATCATGGGAGTTACACTCCGAGAGCATACATAGCCAGACGTAGACACTCTCTTCTACATACAGTTATTCATTTCATAACGATTAACTAAATAATGGGAGTTACACTCCGAGAGCATAGCCAGACGCAGGCACTCTCTTCTACATACAGTTATTCGTTTCATAACGATTAACTAAATCATGGGAGTTACACTCCGAGAGCATAGCCAGACGCAGGCACTCTCTTCAACATACAGTTATTCGTTTCATAACGATTAACTAAATCATGGGAGTTACACTCCGAGAGCATAGCCAGACGCAGGCACTCTCTTCTACATACAGTTATTCGTTTCATAACGATTAACTAAATCATGGGAGTTACACTCCGAGAGCATAGCCAGACGCAGGCACTCTCTTCTACATACAGTTATTCGTTTCATAACGATTAACTAAATCATGGGAGTTACACTCCGAGAGCATAGCCAGACGCAGGCACTCTCTTCAACATACAGTTATTCGTTTCATAACGATTAACTAAATCATGGGAGTTACACTCCGAGAGCATAGCCAGACGCAGGCACTCTCTTCAACATACAGTTATTCGTTTCATAACGATTAACTAAATCATGGGAGTTACACTCCGAGAGCATAGCCAGACGCAGGCACTCTCTTCTACATACAGTTATTCGTTTCATAACGATTAACTAAATCATGGGAGTTACACTCCGAGAGCATAGCCAGACGCAGGCACTCTCTTCTACATACAGTTATTCGTTTCATAACGATTAACTAAATCATGGGAGTTACACTCCGAGAGCATAGCCAGACGCAGGCACTCTCTTCTACATACAGTTATTCGTTTCATAACGATTAACTAAATCATGGGAGTTACACTCCGAGAGCATAGCCAGACGCAGGCACTCTCTTCTACATACAGTTATTCGTTTCATAACGATTAACTAAATCATGGGAGTTACACTCCGAGAGCATAGCCAGACGCAGGCACTCTCTTCTACATACAGTTATTCGTTTCATAACGATTAACTAAATCATGGGAGTTACACTCCGAGAGCATAGCCAGACGCAGGCACTCTCTTCAACATACAGTTATTCGTTTCATAACGATTAACTAAATCATGGGAGTTACACTCCGAGAGCATAGCCAGACGTAGGCACTCTCTTCTACATACAGTTATTCGTTTCATAACGATTAACTAAATCATGGGAGTTACACTCCGAGAGCATAGCCAGACGCAGGCACTCTCTTCTACATACAGTTATTCGTTTCATAACGATTAACTAAATCATGGGAGTTACACTCCGAGAGCATAGCCAGACGCAGGCACTCTCTTCTACATACAGTTATTCGTTTCATAACGATTAACTAAATCATGGGAGTTACACTCCGAGAGCATAGCCAGACGCAGGCACTCTCTTCTACATACAGTTATTCGTGTCATAACGATTAACTAAATCATGGGAGTTACACTCCGAGAGCATAGCCAGACGCAGGCACTCTCTTCTACATACATTTATTCGTTTCATAACGATTAACTAAATCATGGGAGTTACACTCCGAGAGCATAGCCAGACGCAGGCACTCTCTTCTACATACAGTTATTCGTTTCATAACGATTAACTAAATCATGGGAGTTACACTCCGAGAGCATAGCCAGACGCAGGCACTCTCTTCTACATACAGTTATTCGTTTCATAACGATTAACTAAATCATGGGAGTTACACTCCGAGAGCATACATAGCCAGACGTAGGCACTCTCTTCTACATACAGTTATTCATTTCATAACGATTAACTAAATAATGGGAGTTACACTCCGAGAGCATAGCCAGACGCAGGCACTCTCTTCTACATACAGTTATTCGTTTCATAACGATTAACTAAATCATGGGAGTTACACTCCGAGAGCATAGCCAGACGCAGGCACTCTCTTCAACATACAGTTATTCGTTTCATAACGATTAACTAAATCATGGGAGTTACACTCCGAGAGCATAGCCAGACGCAGGCACTCTCTTCTACATACAGTTATTCGTTTCATAACGATTAACTAAATCATGGGAGTTACACTCCGAGAGCATAGCCAGACGCAGGCACTCTCTTCAACATACAGTTATTCGTTTCATAACGATTAACTAAATCATGGGAGTTACACTCCGAGAGCATAGCCAGACGCAGGCACTCTCTTCTACATACAGTTATTCGTTTCATAACGATTAACTAAATCATGGGAGTTACACTCCGAGAGCATAGCCAGACGCAGGCACTCTCTTCTACATACAGTTATTCGTTTCATAACGATTAACTAAATCATGGGAGTTACACTCCGAGAGCATAGCCAGACGCAGGCACTCTCTTCTACATACAGTTATTCGTTTCATAACGATTAACTAAATCATGGGAGTTACACTCCGAGAGCATAGCCAGACGCAGGCACTCTCTTCTACATACAGTTATTCGTTTCATAACGATTAACTAAATCATGGGAGTTACACTCCGAGAGCATAGCCAGACGCAGGCACTCTCTTCTACATACAGTTATTCGTTTCATAACGATTAACTAAATCATGGGAGTTACACTCCGAGAGCATAGCCAGACGCAGGCACTCTCTTCAACATACAGTAATTCGTTTCATAACGATTAACTAAATCATGGGAGTTACACTCCGAGAGCATAGCCAGACGCAGGCACTCTCTTCAACATACAGTTATTCGTTTCATAACGATTAACTAAATCATGGGAGTTACACTCCGAGAGCATAGCCAGACGCAGGCACTCTCTTCAACATACAGTTATTCGTTTCATAACGATTAACTAAATCATGGGAGTTACACTCCGAGAGCATAGCCAGACGCAGGCACTCTCTTCAACATACAGTTATTCGTTTCATAACGATTAACTAAATCATGGGAGTTACACTCCGAGAGCATAGCCAGACGCAGGCACTCTCTTCAACATACAGTTATTCGTTTCATAACGATTAACTAAATCATGGGAGTTACACTCCGAGAGCATAGCCAGACGCAGGCACTCTCTTCAACATACAGTTATTCGTTTCATAACGATTAACTAAATCATGGGAGTTACACTCCGAGAGCATAGCCAGACGCAGGCACTCTCTTCAACATACAGTTATTCGTTTCATAACGATTAACTAAATCATGGGAGTTACACTCCGAGAGCATAGCCAGACGCAGGCACTCTCTTCTACATACAGTTATTCGTTTCATAACGATTAACTAAATCATGGGAGTTACACTCCGAGAGCATAGCCAGACGCAGGCACTCTCTTCAACATACAGTTATTCGTTTCATAACGATTAACTAAATCATGGGAGTTACATTCCGAGAGCATAGCCAGACGCAGGCACTCTCTTCAACATACAGTTATTCGTTTCATAACGATTAACTAAATCATGGGAGTTACACTCCGAGAGCATAGCCAGACGCAGGCACTCTCTTCTACATACAGTTATTCGTTTCATAACGATTAACTAAATCATGGGAGTTACACTCCGAGAGCATAGCCAGACGCAGGCACTCTCTTCAACATACAGTTATTCGTTTCAAAACGATTAACTAAATCATGGGAGTTACACTCCGAGAGCATAGCCAGACGCAGGCACTCTCTTCTACATACAGTTATTCGTTTCATAACGATTAACTAAATCATGGGAGTTACACTCCGAGAGCATAGCCAGACGCAGGCACTCTCTTCAACATACAGTTATTCGTTTCATAACGATTAACTAAATCATGGGAGTTACACTCCGAGAGCATAGCCAGACGCAGGCACTCTCTTCAACATACAGTTATTCGTTTCATAACGATTAACTAAATCATGGGAGTTACACTCCGAGAGCATAGCCAGACGCAGGCACTCTCTTCAACATACAGTTATTCGTTTCATAACGATTAACTAAATCATGGGAGTTACACTCCGAGAGCATAGCCAGACGCAGGCACTCTCTTCAACATACAGTTATTCGTTTCATAACGATTAACTAAATCATGGGAGTTACACTCCGAGAGCATAGCCAGACGCAGGCACTCTCTTCTACATACAGTTATTCGTTTCATAACGATTAACTAAATCATGGGAGTTACACTCCAAGAGCATAGCCAGACGCAGGCACTCTCTTCAACATACAGTTATTCGTTTCATAACGATTAACTAAATCATGGGAGTTACACTCCGAGAGCATAGCCAGACGCAGGCACTCTCTTCAACATACAGTTATTCGTTTCATAACGATTAACTAAATCATGGGAGTTACACTCCGAGAGCATAGCCAGACGCAGGCACTCTCTTCTACATACAGTTATTCGTTTCATAACGATTAACTAAATCATGGGAGTTACACTCCGAGAGCATAGCCAGACGCAGGCACTCTCTTCAACATACAGTTATTCGTTTCAAAACGATTAACTAAATCATGGGAGTTACACTCCGAGAGCATAGCCAGACGCAGGCACTCTCTTCTACATACAGTTATTCGTTTCATAACGATTAACTAAATCATGGGAGTTACACTCCGAGAGCATAGCCAGACGCAGGCACTCTCTTCAACATACAGTTATTCGTTTCATAACGATTAACTAAATCATGGGAGTTACACTCCGAGAGCATAGCCAGACGCAGGCACTCTCTTAAACATACAGTTATTCGTTTCATAACGATTAACTAAATCATGGGAGTTACACTCCGAGAGCATAGCCAGACGCAGGCACTCTCTTCAACATACAGTTATTCGTTTCATAACGATTAACTAAATCATGGGAGTTACACTCCGAGAGCATAGCCAGACGCAGGCACTCTCTTCAACATACAGTTATTCGTTTCATAACGATTAACTAAATCATGGGAGTTACACTCCGAGAGCATAGCCAGACGCAGGCACTCTCTTCAACATACAGTTATTCGTTTCATAACGATTAACTAAATCATGGGAGTTACACTCCGAGAGCATAGCCAGACGCAGGCACTCTCTTCAACATACAGTTATTCGTTTCATAACGATTAACTAAATCATGGGAGTTACACTCCGAGAGCATACATAGCCAGACGTAGGCACTCTCTTCTACATACAGTTATTCGTTTCATAACGATTAACTAAATCATGGGAGTTACACTCCGAGAGCATAGCCAGACGCAGGCACTCTCTTCTACATACAGTTATTCGTTTCATAACGATTAACAAAATCATGGGAGTTACACTCCGAGAGCATAGCCAGACGCAGGCACTCTCTTCTACATACAGTTATTCGTTTCATAACGATTAACTAAATCATGGGAGTTACACTCCGAGAGCATACATAGCCAGACGTAGGCACTCTCTTCTACATATAGTTATTCATTTCATAACGATTAACTAAATAATGGGAGTTACACTCCGAGAGCATAGCCAGACGCAGGCACTCTCTTCAACATACAGTTATTCGTTTCATAACGATTAACTAAATCATGGGAGTTACACTCCGAGAGCATACATAGCCAGACGCAGGCACTCTCTTCTACATACAGTTATTCGTTTCATAACGATTAACTAAATCATGGGAGTTACACTCCGAGAGCATACATAGCCAGACGTAGACACTCTCTTCTACATACAGTTATTCATTTCATAACGATTAACTAAATAATGGGAGTTACACTCCGAGAGCATAGCCAGACGCAGGCACTCTCTTCAACATACAGTTATTCGTTTCATAACGATTAACTAAATCATGGGAGTTACACTCCGAGAGCATAGCCAGACGCAGGCACTCTCTTCAACATACAGTTATTCGTTTCATAACGATTAACTAAATCATGGGAGTTACACTCCGAGAGCATAGCCAGACGCAGGCACTCTCTTCTACATACAGTTATTCGTTTCATAACGATTAACTAAATCATGGGAGTTACACTCCGAGAGCATAGCCAGACGCAGGCACTCTCTTCTACATACAGTTATTCGTTTCATAACGATTAACTAAATCATGGGAGTTACACTCCGAGAGCATAGCCAGACGCAGGCACTCTCTTCAACATACAGTTATTCGTTTCATAACGATTAACTAAATCATGGGAGTTACACTCCGAGAGCATAGCCAGACGCAGGCACTCTCTTCAACATACAGTTATTCGTTTCATAACGATTAACTAAATCATGGGAGTTACACTCCGAGAGCATAGCCAGACGCAGGCACTCTCTTCTACATACAGTTATTCGTTTCATAACGATTAACTAAATCATGGGAGTTACACTCCGAGAGCATAGCCAGACGCAGGCACTCTCTTCTACATACAGTTATTCGTTTCATAACGATTAACTAAATCATGGGAGTTACACTCCGAGAGCATAGCCAGACGCAGGCACTCTCTTCTACATACAGTTATTCGTTTCATAACGATTAACTAAATCATGGGAGTTACACTCCGAGAGCATAGCCAGACGCAGGCACTCTCTTCTACATACAGTTATTCGTTTCATAACGATTAACTAAATCATGGGAGTTACACTCCGAGAGCATAGCCAGACGCAGGCACTCTCTTCTACATACAGTTATTCGTTTCATAACGATTAACTAAATCATGGGAGTTACACTCCGAGAGCATAGCCAGACGCAGGCACTCTCTTCAACATACAGTTATTCGTTTCATAACGATTAACTAAATCATGGGAGTTACACTCCGAGAGCATAGCCAGACGTAGGCACTCTCTTCTACATACAGTTATTCGTTTCATAACGATTAACTAAATCATGGGAGTTACACTCCGAGAGCATAGCCAGACGCAGGCACTCTCTTCAACATACAGTTATTCGTTTCATAACGATTAACTAAATCATGGGAGTTACACTCCGAGAGCATAGCCAGACGCAGGCACTCTCTCAACATACAGTTATTCGTTTCATAACGATTAACTAAATCATGGGAGTTACACTCCGAGAGCATACATAGCCAGACGAAGGCACTCTCTTCTACATACAGTTATTCGTTTCATAACGATTAACTAAATCATGGGAGTTACACTCCGAGAGCATAGCCAAACGCAGGCACTCTCTTCAACATACAGTTATTCGTTTCATAACGATTAACTAAATCATGGGAGTTACACTCCGAGAGCATAGCCAGACGCAGGCACTCTCTTCTACATACAGTTATTCGTTTCATAACGATTAACTAAATCATGGGAGTTACACTCCGAGAGCATAGCCAGACGCAGGCACTCTCTTCTACATACAATTGTTCGTTTCATAACGATTAACTAAATAATGGGAGTTACACTCCGAGAGCATAGCCAGACGCAGGCACTCTCTTCTACATACAGTTATTCGTTTCATAACGATTAACTAAATCATGGGAGTTACACTCCGAGAGCATAGCCAGACGCAGGCACTCTCTTCTACATACAGTTATTCGTTTCATAACGATTAACTAAATCATGGGAGTTACACTCCGAGAGCATAGCCAGACGCAGGCACTCTCTTCTACATACAGTTATTCGTTTCATAACGATTAACTAAATCATGGGAGTTACACTCCGAGAGCATAGCCAGACGCAGGCACTCTCTTCTACATACAGTTATTCGTTTCATAACGATTAACTAAATCATGGGAGTTACACTCCGAGAGCATAGCCAGACGCAGGCACTCTCTTCAACATACAGTTATTCGTTTCAAAACGATTAACTAAATCATGGGAGTTACACTCCGAGAGCATAGCCAGACGCAGGCACTCTCTTCTACATACAGTTATTCGTTTCATAACGATTAACTAAATCATGGGAGTTACACTCCGAGAGCATAGCCAGACGCAGGCACTCTCTTCAACATACAGTTATTCGTTTCATAACGATTAACTAAATCATGGGAGTTACACTCCGAGAGCATAGCCAGACGCAGGCACTCTCTTCAACATACAGTTATTCGTTTCATAACGATTAACTAAATCATGGGAGTTACACTCCGAGAGCATAGCCAGACGCAGGCACTCTCTTCAACATACAGTTATTCGTTTCATAACGATTAACTAAATCATGGGAGTTACACTCCGAGAGCATAGCCAGACGCAGGCACTCTCTTCAACATACAGTTATTCGTTTCATAACGATTAACTAAATCATGGGAGTTACACTCCGAGAGCATAGCCAGACGCAGGCACTCTCTTCAACATACAGTTATTCGTTTCATAACGATTAACTAAATCATGGGAGTTACACTCCGAGAGCATACATAGCCAGACGTAGGCACTCTCTTCTACATACAGTTATTCGTTTCATAACGATTAACTAAATCATGGGAGTTACACTCCGAGAGCATAGCCAGACGCAGGCACTCTCTTCTACATACAGTTATTCGTTTCATAACGATTAACTAAATCATGGGAGTTACACTCCGAGAGCATAGCCAGACGCAGGCACTCTCTTCTACATACAGTTATTCGTTTCATAACGATTAACTAAATCATGGGAGTTACACTCCGAGAGCATACATAGCCAGACGTAGGCACTCTCTTCTACATATAGTTATTCATTTCATAACGATTAACTAAATAATGGGAGTTACACTCCGAGAGCATAGCCAGACGCAGGCACTCTCTTCAACATACAGTTATTCGTTTCATAACGATTAACTAAATCATGGGAGTTACACTCCGAGAGCATACATAGCCAGACGCAGGCACTCTCTTCTACATACAGTTATTCGTTTCATAACGATTAACTAAATCATGGGAGTTACACTCCGAGAGCATACATAGCCAGACGTAGACACTCTCTTCTACATACAGTTATTCATTTCATAACGATTAACTAAATAATGGGAGTTACACTCCGAGAGCATAGCCAGACGCAGGCACTCTCTTCTACATACAGTTATTCGTTTCATAACGATTAACTAAATCATGGGAGTTACACTCCGAGAGCATAGCCAGACGCAGGCACTCTCTTCAACATACAGTTATTCGTTTCATAACGATTAACTAAATCATGGGAGTTACACTCCGAGAGCATAGCCAGACGCAGGCACTCTCTTCTACATACAGTTATTCGTTTCATAACGATTAACTAAATCATGGGAGTTACACTCCGAGAGCATAGCCAGACGCAGGCACTCTCTTCTACATACAGTTATTCGTTTCATAACGATTAACTAAATCATGGGAGTTACACTCCGAGAGCATAGCCAGACGCAGGCACTCTCTTCAACATACAGTTATTCGTTTCATAACGATTAACTAAATCATGGGAGTTACACTCCGAGAGCATAGCCAGACGCAGGCACTCTCTTCAACATACAGTTATTCGTTTCATAACGATTAACTAAATCATGGGAGTTACACTCCGAGAGCATAGCCAGACGCAGGCACTCTCTTCTACATACAGTTATTCGTTTCATAACGATTAACTAAATCATGGGAGTTACACTCCGAGAGCATAGCCAGACGCAGGCACTCTCTTCTACATACAGTTATTCGTTTCATAACGATTAACTAAATCATGGGAGTTACACTCCGAGAGCATAGCCAGACGCAGGCACTCTCTTCTACATACAGTTATTCGTTTCATAACGATTAACTAAATCATGGGAGTTACACTCCGAGAGCATAGCCAGACGCAGGCACTCTCTTCTACATACAGTTATTCGTTTCATAACGATTAACTAAATCATGGGAGTTACACTCCGAGAGCATAGCCAGACGCAGGCACTCTCTTCTACATACAGTTATTCGTTTCATAACGATTAACTAAATCATGGGAGTTACACTCCGAGAGCATAGCCAGACGCAGGCACTCTCTTCAACATACAGTTATTCGTTTCATAACGATTAACTAAATCATGGGAGTTACACTCCGAGAGCATAGCCAGACGTAGGCACTCTCTTCTACATACAGTTATTCGTTTCATAACGATTAACTAAATCATGGGAGTTACACTCCGAGAGCATAGCCAGACGCAGGCACTCTCTTCAACATACAGTTATTCGTTTCATAACGATTAACTAAATCATGGGAGTTACACTCCGAGAGCATAGCCAGACGCAGGCACTCTCTCAACATACAGTTATTCGTTTCATAACGATTAACTAAATCATGGGAGTTACACTCCGAGAGCATACATAGCCAGACGTAGGCACTCTCTTCTACGTACAGTTATTCGTTTCATAACGATTAACTAAATCATGGGAGTTACACTCCGAGAGCATAGCCAGACGCAGGCACTCTCTTCAACATACAGTTATTCGTTTCATAACGATTAACTAAATCATGGGAGTTACACTCCGAGAGCATAGCCAGACGCAGGCACTCTCTTCTACATACAGTTATTCGTTTCATAACGATTAACTAAATCATGGGAGTTACACTCCGAGAGCATAGCCAGACGCAGGCACTCTCTTCTACATACAATTGTTCGTTTCATAACGATTAACTAAATAATGGGAGTTACACTCCGAGAGCATAGCCAGACGCAGGCACTCTCTTCTACATACAGTTATTCGTTTCATAACGATTAACTAAATCATGGGAGTTACACTCCGAGAGCATAGCCAGACGCAGGCACTCTCTTCTACATACAGTTATTCGTTTCATAACGATTAACTAAATCATGGGAGTTACACTCCGAGAGCATAGCCAGACGCAGGCACTCTCTTCTACATACAGTTATTCGTTTCATAACGATTAACTAAATCATGGGAGTTACACTCCGAGAGCATAGCCAGACGCAGGCACTCTCTTCTACATACAGTTATTCGTTTCATAACGATTAACTAAATCATGGGAGTTACACTCCGAGAGCATAGCCAGACGCAGGCACTCTCTTCAACATACAGTTATTCGTTTCAAAACGATTAACTAAATCATGGGAGTTACACTCCGAGAGCATAGCCAGACGCAGGCACTCTCTTCTACATACAGTTATTCGTTTCATAACGATTAACTAAATCATGGGAGTTACACTCCGAGAGCATAGCCAGACGCAGGCACTCTCTTCAACATACAGTTATTCGTTTCATAACGATTAACTAAATCATGGGAGTTACACTCCGAGAGCATAGCCAGACGCAGGCACTCTCTTCAACATACAGTTATTCGTTTCATAACGATTAACTAAATCATGGGAGTTACACTCCGAGAGCATAGCCAGACGCAGGCACTCTCTTCAACATACAGTTATTCGTTTCATAACGATTAACTAAATCATGGGAGTTACACTCCGAGAGCATAGCCAGACGCAGGCACTCTCTTCAACATACAGTTATTCGTTTCATAACGATTAACTAAATCATGGGAGTTACACTCCGAGAGCATAGCCAGACGCAGGCACTCTCTTCTACATACAGTTATTCGTTTCATAACGATTAACTAAATCATGGGAGTTACACTCCGAGAGCATAGCCAGACGCAGGCACTCTCTTCAACATACAGTTATTCGTTTCATAACGATTAACTAAATCATGGGAGTTACACTCCGAGAGCATAGCCAGACGCAGGCACTCTCTTCAACATACAGTTATTCGTTTCATAACGATTAACTAAATCATGGGAGTTACACTCCGAGAGCATAGCCAGACGCAGGCACTCTCTTCTACATACAGTTATTCGTTTCATAACGATTAACTAAATCATGGGAGTTACACTCCGAGAGCATAGCCAGACGCAGGCACTCTCTTCAACATACAGTTATTCGTTTCAAAACGATTAACTAAATCATGGGAGTTACACTCCGAGAGCATAGCCAGACGCAGGCACTCTCTTCTACATACAGTTATTCGTTTCATAACGATTAACTAAATCATGGGAGTTACACTCCGAGAGCATAGCCAGACGCAGGCACTCTCTTCAACATACAGTTATTCGTTTCATAACGATTAACTAAATCATGGGAGTTACACTCCGAGAGCATAGCCAGACGCAGGCACTCTCTTAAACATACAGTTATTCGTTTCATAACGATTAACTAAATCATGGGAGTTACACTCCGAGAGCATAGCCAGACGCAGGCACTCTCTTCAACATACAGTTATTCGTTTCATAACGATTAACTAAATCATGGGAGTTACACTCCGAGAGCATAGCCAGACGCAGGCACTCTCTTCAACATACAGTTATTCGTTTCATAACGATTAACTAAATCATGGGAGTTACACTCCGAGAGCATAGCCAGACGCAGGCACTCTCTTCAACATACAGTTATTCGTTTCATAACGATTAACTAAATCATGGGAGTTACACTCCGAGAGCATAGCCAGACGCAGGCACTCTCTTCAACATACAGTTATTCGTTTCATAACGATTAACTAAATCATGGGAGTTACACTCCGAGAGCATACATAGCCAGACGTAGGCACTCTCTTCTACATACAGTTATTCGTTTCATAACGATTAACTAAATCATGGGAGTTACACTCCGAGAGCATAGCCAGACGCAGGCACTCTCTTCTACATACAGTTATTCGTTTCATAACGATTAACTAAATCATGGGAGTTACACTCCGAGAGCATAGCCAGACGCAGGCACTCTCTTCTACATACAGTTATTCGTTTCATAACGATTAACTAAATCATGGGAGTTACACTCCGAGAGCATACATAGCCAGACGTAGGCACTCTCTTCTACATATAGTTATTCATTTCATAACGATTAACTAAATAATGGGAGTTACACTCCGAGAGCATAGCCAGACGCAGGCACTCTCTTCAACATACAGTTATTCGTTTCATAACGATTAACTAAATCATGGGAGTTACACTCCGAGAGCATACATAGCCAGACGCAGGCACTCTCTTCTACATACAGTTATTCGTTTCATAACGATTAACTAAATCATGGGAGTTACACTCCGAGAGCATAGCCAGACGCAGGCACTCTCTTCTACATACAGTTATTCGTTTCATAACGATTAACTAAATAATGGGAGTTACACTCCGAGAGCATAGCCAGACGCAGGCACTCTCTTCTACATACAGTTATTCGTTTCATAACGATTAACTAAATCATGGGAGTTACACTCCGAGAGCATAGCCAGACGCAGGCACTCTCTTCAACATACAGTTATTCGTTTCATAACGATTAACTAAATCATGGGAGTTACACTCCGAGAGCATAGCCAGACGCAGGCACTCTCTTCTACATACAGTTATTCGTTTCATAACGATTAACTAAATCATGGGAGTTACACTCCGAGAGCATAGCCAGACGCAGGCACTCTCTTCTACATACAGTTATTCGTTTCATAACGATTAACTAAATCATGGGAGTTACACTCCGAGAGCATAGCCAGACGCAGGCACTCTCTTCAACATACAGTTATTCGTTTCATAACGATTAACTAAATCATGGGAGTTACACTCCGAGAGCATAGCCAGACGCAGGCACTCTCTTCAACATACAGTTATTCGTTTCATAACGATTAACTAAATCATGGGAGTTACACTCCGAGAGCATAGCCAGACGCAGGCACTCTCTTCTACATACAGTTATTCGTTTCATAACGATTAACTAAATCATGGGAGTTACACTCCGAGAGCATAGCCAGACGCAGGCACTCTCTTCTACATACAGTTATTCGTTTCATAACGATTAACTAAATCATGGGAGTTACACTCCGAGAGCATAGCCAGACGCAGGCACTCTCTTCTACATACAGTTATTCGTTTCATAACGATTAACTAAATCATGGGAGTTACACTCCGAGAGCATAGCCAGACGCAGGCACTCTCTTCTACATACAGTTATTCGTTTCATAACGATTAACTAAATCATGGGAGTTACACTCCGAGAGCATAGCCAGACGCAGGCACTCTCTTCTACATACAGTTATTCGTTTCATAACGATTAACTAAATCATGGGAGTTACACTCCGAGAGCATAGCCAGACGCAGGCACTCTCTTCAACATACAGTTATTCGTTTCATAACGATTAACTAAATCATGGGAGTTACACTCCGAGAGCATAGCCAGACGTAGGCACTCTCTTCTACATACAGTTATTCGTTTCATAACGATTAACTAAATCATGGGAGTTACACTCCGAGAGCATAGCCAGACGCAGGCACTCTCTTCAACATACAGTTATTCGTTTCATAACGATTAACTAAATCATGGGAGTTACACTCCGAGAGCATACATAGCCAGACGTAGGCACTCTCTTCTACATACAGTTATTCGTTTCATAACGATTAACTAAATCATGGGAGTTACACTCCGAGAGCATAGCCAGACGTAGGCACTCTCTTCTACATACAGTTATTCGTTTCATAACGATTAACTAAATCATGGGAGTTACACTCCGAGAGCATAGCCAGACGCAGGCACTCTCTTCAACATACAGTTATTCGTTTCATAACGATTAACTAAATCATGGGAGTTACACTCCGAGAGCATACATAGCCAGACGTAGGCACTCTCTTCTACATACAGTTATTCGTTTCATAACGATTAACTAAATCATGGGAGTTACACTCCGAGAGCATAGCCAGACGCAGGCACTCTCTTCAACATACAGTTATTCGTTTCATAACGATTAACTAAATCATGGGAGTTACACTCCGAGAGCATAGCCAGACGCAGGCACTCTCTTCTACATACAGTTATTCGTTTCATAACGATTAACTAAATCATGGGAGTTACACTCCGAGAGCATAGCCAGACGCAGGCACTCTCTTCTACATACAATTGTTCGTTTCATAACGATTAACTAAATCATGGGAGTTACACTCCGAGAGCATAGCCAGACGCAGGCACTCTCTTCTACATACAGTTATTCGTTTCATAACGATTAACTAAATCATGGGAGTTACACTCCGAGAGCATAGCCAGACGCAGGCACTCTCTTCTACATACAGTTATTCGTTTCATAACGATTAACTAAATCATGGGAGTTACACTCCGAGAGCATAGCCAGACGCAGGCACTCTCTTCTACATACAGTTATTCGTTTCATAACGATTAACTAAATCATGGGAGTTACACTCCGAGAGCATAGCCAGACGCAGGCACTCTCTTCTACATACAGTTATTCGTTTCATAACGATTAACTAAATCCTGGGAGTTACACTCCGAGAGCATAGCCAGACGCAGGCACTCTCTTCTACATACAGTTATTCGTTTCATAACGATTAACTAAATCATGGGAGTTACACTCCGAGAGCATAGCCAGACGCAGGCACTCTCTTCTACATACAGTTATTCGTTTCATAACGATTAACTAAATCATGGGAGTTACACTCCGAGAGCATAGCCAGACGCAGGCACTCTCTTCTACATACAGTTATTCGTTTCATAACGATTAACTAAATCATGGGAGTTACACTCCGAGAGCATAGCCAGACGCAGGCACTCTCTTCTACATACAGTTATTCGTTTCATAACGATTAACTAAATCATGGGAGTTACACTCCGAGAGCATAGCCAGACGCAGGCACTCTCTTCTACATACAGTTATTCGTTTCATAACGATTAACTAAATCATGGGAGTTACACTCCGAGAGCATAGCCAGACGCAGGCACTCTCTTCTACATACAGTTATTCGTTTCATAACGATTAACTAAATCATGGGAGTTACACTCCGAGAGCATAGCCAGACGCAGGCACTCTCTTCTACATACAGTTATTCGTTTCATAACGATTAACTAAATCATGGGAGTTACACTCCGAGAGCATAGCCAGACGCAGGCACTCTCTTCTACATACAGTTATTCGTTTCATAACGATTAACTAAATCATGGGAGTTACACTCCGAGAGCATAGCCAGACGCAGGCACTCTCTTCTACATACAGTTATTCGTTTCATAACGATTAACTAAATCATGGGAGTTACACTCCGAGAGCATAGCCAGACGCAGGCACTCTCTTCTACATACAGTTATTCGTTTCATAACGATTAACTAAATCATGGGAGTTACACTCCGAGAGCATACATAGCCAGACGTAGGCACTCTCTTCTACATACAGTTATTCGTTTCATAACGATTAACTAAATCATGGGAGTTACACTCCGAGAGCATAGCCAGACGCAGGCACTCTCTTCAACATACAGTTATTCGTTTCATAACGATGAACTAAATCATGGGAGTTACACTCCGAGAGCATAGCCAGACGCAGGCACTCTCTTCAACATACAGTTATTCGTTTCATAACGATTAACTAAATCATGGGAGTTACACTCCGAGAGCATAGCCAGACGCAGGCACTCTCTTCTACATACAGTTATTCGTTTCATAACGATTAACTAAATCATGGGAGTTACACTCCGAGAGCATAGCCAGACGCAGGCACTCTCTTCTACATACAGTTATTCGTTTCATAACGATTAACTAAATCATGGGAGTTACACTCCGAGAGCATAGCCAGACGCAGGCACTCTCTTCTACATACAGTTATTCGTTTCATAACGATTAACTAAATCATGGGAGTTACACTCCGAGAGCATAGCCAGACGCAGGCACTCTCTTCTACATACAGTTATTCGTTTCATAACGATTAACTAAATCATGGGAGTTACACTCCGAGAGCATAGCCAGACGCAGGCACTCTCTTCTACATACAGTTATTCGTTTCATAACGATTAACTAAATCATGGGAGTTACACTCCGAGAGCATAGCCAGACGCAGGCACTCTCTTCTACATACAGTTATTCGTTTCATAACGATTAACTAAATCATGGGAGTTACACTCCGAGAGCATAGCCAGACGCAGGCACTCTCTTCTACATACAGTTATTCGTTTCATAACGATTAACTAAATCATGGGAGTTACACTCCGAGAGCATAGCCAGACGCAGGCACTCTCTTCTACATACAGTTATTCGTTTCATAACGATTAACTAAATCATGGGAGTTACACTCCGAGAGCATACATAGCCAGACGTAGGCACTCTCTTCTACATACAGTTATTCGTTTCATAACGATTAACTAAATCATGGGAGTTACACTCCGAGAGCATAGCCAGACGCAGGCACTCTCTTCAACATACAGTTATTCGTTTCATAACGATTAACTAAATCATGGGAGTTACACTCCGAGAGCATAGCCAGACGCAGGCACTCTCTTCTACATACAGTTATTCGTTTCATAACGATTAACTAAATCATGGGAGTTACACTCCGAGAGCATAGCCAGACGCAGGCACTCTCTTCTACATACAGTTATTCGTTTCATAACGATTAACTAAATCATGGGAGTTACACTCCGAGAGCATAGCCAGACGCAGGCACTCTCTTCTACATACAGTTATTCGTTTCATAACGATTAACTAAATCATGGGAGTTACACTCCGAGAGCATAGCCAGACGCAGGCACTCTCTTCTACATACAGTTATTCGTTTCATAACGATTAACTAAATCATGGGAGTTACACTCCGAGAGCATACATAGCCAGACGTAGGCACTCTCTTCTACATACAGTTATTCGTTTCATAACGATTAACTAAATCATGGGAGTTACACTCCGAGAGCATAGCCAGACGCAGGCACTCTCTTCAACATACAGTTATTCGTTTCATAACGATGAACTAAATCATGGGAGTTACACTCCGAGAGCATAGCCAGACGCAGGCACTCTCTTCAACATACAGTTATTCGTTTCATAACGATTAACTAAATCATGGGAGTTACACTCCGAGAGCATAGCCAGACGCAGGCACTCTCTTCTACATACAGTTATTCGTTTCATAACGATTAACTAAATCATGGGAGTTACACTCCGAGAGCATAGCCAGACGCAGGCACTCTCTTCTACATACAGTTATTCGTTTCATAACGATTAACTAAATCATGGGAGTTACACTCCGAGAGCATAGCCAGACGCAGGCACTCTCTTCTACATACAGTTATTCGTTTCATAACGATTAACTAAATCATGGGAGTTACACTCCGAGAGCATAGCCAGACGCAGGCACTCTCTTCTACATACAGTTATTCGTTTCATAACGATTAACTAAATCATGGGAGTTACACTCCGAGAGCATAGCCAGACGCAGGCACTCTCTTCAACATACAGTTATTCGTTTCATAACGATTAACTAAATCATGGGAGTTACACTCCGAGAGCATAGCCAGACGCAGGCACTCTCTTCAACGTACAGTTATTCGTTTCATAACGATTAACTAAATCATGGAACATACAGTTATTCGTTTCATAACGATTAACTAAATCATGGGAGTTACACTCCGAGAGCATAGCCAGACGCAGGCACTCTCTTCTACATACAGTTATTCGTTTCATAACGATTAACTAAATCATGGGAGTTACACTCCGAGAGCATAGCCAGACGCAGGCACTCTCTTCTACGTACAGTTATTCGTTTCATAACGATTAACTAAATCATGGGAGTTACACTCCGAGAGCATAGCCAGACGCAGGCACTCTCTTCTACGTACAGTTATTCGTTTCATAACGATTAAATAAATCATGGGAGTTACAGTCCGAGAGCATAGCCAGACGCAGGCACTCTCTTCTACATACAGTTATTCGTTTCATAACGATTAACTAAATCATGGGAGTTACACTCCGAGAGCATAGCCAGACGCAGGCACTCTCTTCTACGTACAGTTATTCGTTTCATAACGATTAACTAAATCATGGGAGTTACACTCCGAGAGCATAGCCAGACGCAGGCACTCTCTTCTACGTACAGTTATTCGTTTCATAACGATTAACTAAATCATGGGAGTTACACTCCGAGAGCATAGCCAGACGCAGGCACTCTCTTCTACGTACAGTTATTCGATTCATAACGATTAAATAAATCATGGGAGTTACACTCCGAGAGCATAGCCAGACGCAGGCACTCTCTTCTACGTACAGTTATTCGTTTCATAACGATTAACTAAATCATGGGAGTTACACTCCGAGAGCATAGCCAGACGCAGGCACTCTCTTCTACGTACAGTTATTCGTTTCATAACGATTAACTAAATCATGGGAGTTACACTCCGAGAGCATAGCCAGACGCAGGCACTCTCTTCTACATACAGTTATTCGTTTCATAACGATTAACTAAATCATGGGAGTTACACTCCGAGAGCATAGCCAGACGCAGGCACTCTCTTCTACATACAGTTATTCGTTTCATAACGATTAACTAAATCATGGGAGTTACACTCCGAGAGCATAGCCAGACGCAGGCACTCTCTTCAACATACAGTTATTCGTTTCATAACGATTAACTAAATCATGGGAGTTACACTCCGAGAGCATAGCCAGACGCAGGCACTCTCTTCAACATACAGTTATTCGTTTCATAACGATTAACTAAATCATGGGAGTTACACTCCGAGAGCATAGCCAGACGCAGGCACTCTCTTCTACATACAGTTATTCGTTTCATAACGATTAACTAAATCATGGGAGTTACACTCCGAGAGCATAGCCAGACGCAGGCACTCTCTTCTACATACAGTTATTCGTTTCATAACGATTAACTAAATCATGGGAGTTACACTCCGAGAGCATAGCCAGACGCAGGCACTCTCTTCTACATACAGTTATTCGTTTCATAACGATTAACTAAATCATGGGAGTTACACTCCGAGAGCATAGCCAGACGCAGGCACTCTCTTCTACATACAGTTATTCGTTTCATAACGATTAACTAAATCATGGGAGTTACACTCCGAGAGCATAGCCAGACGCAGGCACTCTCTTCTACATACAGTTATTCGTTTCATAACGATTAACAAAATCATGGGAGTTACACTCCGAGAGCATAGCCAGACGCAGGCACTCTCTTCTACATACAGTTATTCGTTTCATAACGATTAACTAAATCATGGGAGTTACACTCCGAGAGCATAGCCAGACGCAGGCACTCTCTTCAACATACAGTTATTCGTTTCATAACGATTAACTAAATCATGGGAGTTACACTCCGAGAGCATAGCCAGACGTAGGCACTCTCTTCTACATACAGTTATTCGTTTCATAACGATTAACTAAATCATGGGAGTTACACTCCGAGAGCATAGCCAGACGCAGGCACTCTCTTCAACATACAGTTATTCGTTTCATAACGATTAACTAAATCATGGGAGTTACACTCCGAGAGCATAGCCAGACGCAGGCACTCTCTTCAACATACAGTTATTCGTTTCATAACGATTAACTAAATCATGGGAGTTACACTCCGAGAGCATACATAGCCAGACGTAGGCACTCTCTTCTACATACAGTTATTCGTTTCATAACGATTAACTAAATCATGGGAGTTACACTCCGAGAGCATAGCCAGACGCAGGCACTCTCTTCAACATACAGTTATTCGTTTCATAACGATTAACTAAATCATGGGAGTTACACTCCGAGAGCATAGCCAGACGCAGGCACTCTCTTCTACATACAGTTATTCGTTTCATAACGATTAACTAAATCATGGGAGTTACACTCCGAGAGCATAGCCAGACGCAGGCACTCTCTTCTACATACAATTGTTCGTTTCATAACGATTAACTAAATAATGGGAGTTACACTCCGAGAGCATAGCCAGACGCAGGCACTCTCTTCTACATACAGTTATTCGTTTCATAACGATTAACTAAATCATGGGAGTTACACTCCGAGAGCATAGCCAGACGCAGGCACTCTCTTCTACATACAGTTATTCGTTTCATAACGATTAACTAAATCATGGGAGTTACACTCCGAGAGCATAGCCAGACGCAGGCACTCTCTTCAACATACAGTTATTCGTTTCATAACGATTAACTAAATCATGGGAGTTACACTCCGAGAGCATAGCCAGACGCAGGCACTCTCTTCAACATACAGTTATTCGTTTCATAACGATTAACTAAATCATGGGAGTTACACTCCGAGAGCATAGCCAGACGCAGGCACTCTCTTCTACATACAGTTATTCGTTTCATAACGATTAACTAAATCATGGGAGTTACACTCCGAGAGCATAGCCAGACGCAGGCACTCTCTTCTACATACAGTTATTCGTTTCATAACGATTAACTAAATCATGGGAGTTACACTCCGAGAGCATAGCCAGACGCAGGCACTCTCTTCTACATACAGTTATTCGTTTCATAACGATTAACTAAATCATGGGAGTTACACTCCGAGAGCATAGCCAGACGCAGGCACTCTCTTCTACATACAGTTATTCGTTTCATAACGATTAACTAAATCATGGGAGTTACACTCCGAGAGCATAGCCAGACGCAGGCACTCTCTTCTACATACAGTTATTCGTTTCATAACGATTAACTAAATCATGGGAGTTACACTCCGAGAGCATAGCCAGACGCAGGCACTCTCTTCTACATACAGTTATTCGTTTCATAACGATTAACTAAATCATGGGAGTTACACTCCGAGAGCATAGCCACACGCAGGCACTCTCTTCTACATACAGTAATTCGTTTCATAACGATTAACTAAATCATGGGAGTTACACTCCGAGAGCATAGCCAGACGCAGGCACTCTCTTCTACATACAGTTATTCGTTTCATAACGATTAACTAAATCATGGGAGTTACACTCCGAGAGCATACATAGCCAGACGTAGGCACTCTCTTCTACATACAGTTATTCGTTTCATAACGATTAACTAAATCATGGGAGTTACACTCCGAGAGCATAGCCAGACGCAGGCACTCTCTTCTACATACAGTTATTCGTTTCATAACGATTAACTAAATCATGGGAGTTACACTCCGAGAGCATAGCCAGACGCAGGCACTCTCTTCTACATACAGTTATTCGTTTCATAACGATTAACTAAATCATGGGAGTTACACTCCGAGAGCATAGCCAGACGCAGGCACTCTCTTCTACATACAGTTATTCGTTTCATAACGATTAACTAAATCATGGGAGTTACACTCCGAGAGTATAGCCAGACGCAGGCACTCTCTTCTACATACAGTTATTCGTTTCATAACGATTAACTAAATCATGGGAGTTACACTCCGAGAGCATAGCCAGACGTAGGCACTCTCTTCTACATACAGTTATTCGTTTCATAACGATTAACTAAATCATGGGAGTTACACTCCGAGAGCATACATAGCCAGACGTAGGCACTCTCTTCTACATACAGTTATTCGTTTCATAACGATTAACTAAATCATGGGAGTTACACTCCGAGAGCATACATAGCCAGACGCAGGCACTCTCTTCTACATACAGTTATTCGTTTCATAACGATTAACTAAATCATGGGAGTTACACTCCGAGAGCATAGCCAGACGCAGGCACTCTCTTCTACATACAGTTATTCGTTTCATAACGATTAACTAAATCATGGGAGTTACACTCCGAGAGCATAGCCAGACGCAGGCACTCTCTTCTACATACAGTTATTCGTTTCATAACGATTAACTAAATCATGGGAGTTACACTCCGAGAGCATAGCCAGACGCAGGCACTCTCTTCTACATACAGTTATTCGTTTCATAACGATTAACTAAATCATGGGAGTTACACTCCGAGAGCATACATAGCCAGACGTAGGCACTCTCTTCTACATACAGTTATTCGTTTCATAACGATTAACTAAATCATGGGAGTTACACTCCGAGAGCATAGCCAGACGCAGGCACTCTCTTCTACATACAGTTATTCGTTTCATAACGATTAACTAAATCATGGGAGTTACACTCCGAGAGCATAGCCAGACGCAGGCACTCTCTTCTACATACAGTTATTCGTTTCATAACGATTAACTAAATCATGGGAGTTACACTCCGAGAGCATAGCCAGACGCAGGCACTCTCTTCAACATACAGTTATTCGTTTCATAACGATTAACTAAATCATGGGAGTTACACTCCGAGAGCATAGCCAGACGCAGGCACTCTCTTCAACATACAGTTATTCGTTTCATAACGATTAACTAAATCATGGGAGTTACACTCCGAGAGCATAGCCAGACGCAGGCACTCTCTTCAACATACAGTTATTCGTTTCATAACGATTAACTAAATCATGGGAATTACACTCCGAGAGCATACATAGCCAGACGTAGGCACTCTCTTCTACATACAGTTATTCGTTTCATAACGATTAACTAAATCATGGGAGTTACACTCCGAGAGCATAGCCAGACGCAGGCACTCTCTTCAACATACAGTTATTCGTTTCATAACGATTAACTAAATCATGGGAGTTACACTCCGAGAGCATACATAGCCAGACGTAGGCACTCTCTTCTACATACACTTATTCGTTTCATAACGATTAACTAAATCATGGGAGTTACACTCCGAGAGCATAGCCAGACGCAGGCACTCTCTTCAACATACAGTTATTCGTTTCATAACGATTAACTAAATCATGGGAGTTACACTCCGAGAGCATAGCCAGACGCAGGCACTCTCTTCAACATACAGTTATTCGTTTCATAACGATTAACTAAATCATGGGAGTTACACTCCGAGAGCATAGCCAGACGCAGGCACTCTCTTCAACATACAGTTATTCGTTTCATAACGATTAACTAAATCATGGGAGTTACACTCCGAGAGCATAGCCAGACGCAGGCACTCTCTTCAACATACAGTTATT
>NW_025576004.1:0-25913 GCF_905147105.1 Pieris brassicae
GTTAATCGTTATGAAACGAATAACTGTATGTTGAAGAGAGTGCCTGCGTCTGGCTATGCTCTCGGAGTGTAACTCCCATGATTTAGTTAATCGTTATGAAACGAATAACTGTATGTTGAAGAGAGTGCCTGCGTCTGGCTATGCTCTCGGAGTGTAACTCCCATGATTTCGTTAAATCGTTATGAAACGAATAACTGTATGTTGAAGAGAGTGCCTGCGTCTGGCTATGCTCTCGGAGTGTAACTCCCATGATTTAGTTAATCGTTATGAAACGAATAACTGTATGTTGAAGAGAGTGCCTGCGTCTGGCTATGCTCTCGGAGTGTAACTCCCATGATTTAGTTAATCGTTATGAAACGAATAACTGTATGTTGAAGAGAGTGCCTGCGTCTGGCTATGCTCTCGGAGTGTAACTCCCATGATTTAGTTAATCGTATGAACGAATAACTGTATGTTGAAGAGAGTGCCTGCGTCTGGCTATGCTCTCGGAGTGTAACTCCCATGATTTAGTTAATCGTTATGAAACGAATAACTGTATGTTGAAGAGAGTGCCTGCGTCTGGCTATGCTCTCGGAGTGTAACTCCCATGATTTAGTTAATCGTTATGAAACGAATAACTGTATGTTGAAGAGAGTGCCTGCGTCTGGCTATGCTCTCGGAGTGTAACTCCCATGATTTAGTTAATCGTTATGAAACGAATAACTGTATGTTGAAGAGAGTGCCTGCGTCTGGCTATGCTCTCGGAGTGTAACTCCCATGATTTAGTTAATCGTTATGAAACGAATAACTGTATGTTGAAGAGAGTGCCTGCGTCTGGCTATGCTCTCGGAGTGTAACTCCCATGATTTAGTTAATCGTTATGAAACGAATAACTGTATGTTGAAGAGAGTGCCTGCGTCTGGCTATGCTCTCGGAGTGTAACTCCCATGATTTAGTTAATCGTTATGAAACGAATAACTGTATGTTGAAGAGAGTGCCTGCGTCTGGCTATGCTCTCGGAGTGTAACTCCCATGATTTAGTTAATCGTTATGAAACGAATAACTGTATGTTGAAGAGAGTGCCTGCGTCTGGCTATGCTCTCGGAGTGTAACTCCCATGATTTAGTTAATCGTTATGAAACGAATAACTGTATGTTGAAGAGAGTGCCTGCGTCTGGCTATGCTCTCGGAGTGTAACTCCCATGATTTAGTTAATCGTTATGAAACGAATAACTGTATGTTGAAGAGAGTGCCTGCGTCTGGCTATGCTCTCGGAGTGTAACTCCCATGATTTAGTTAATCGTTATGAAACGAATAACTGTATGTTGAAGAGAGTGCCTGCGTCTGGCTATGCTCTCGGAGTGTAACTCCCATGATTTAGTTAATCGTTATGAAACGAATAACTGTATGTTGAAGAGAGTGCCTGCGTCTGGCTATGCTCTCGGAGTGTAACTCCCATGATTTAGTTAATCGTTATGAAACGAATAACTGTATGTTGAAGAGAGTGCCTGCGTCTGGCTATGCTCTCGGAGTGTAACTCCCATGATTTAGTTAATCGTTATGAAACGAATAACTGTATGTTGAAGAGAGTGCCTGCGTCTGGCTATGCTCTCGGAGTGTAACTCCCATGATTTAGTTAATCGTTATGAAACGAATAACTGTATGTTGAAGAGAGTGCCTGCGTCTGGCTATGCTCTCGGAGTGTAACTCCCATGATTTAGTTAATCGTTATGAAACGAATAACTGTATGTTGAAGAGAGTGCCTGCGTCTGGCTATGCTCTCGGAGTGTAACTCCCATGATTTAGTTAATCGTTATGAAACGAATAACTGTATGTTGAAGAGAGTGCCTGCGTCTGGCTATGCTCTCGGAGTGTAACTCCCATGATTTAGTTAATCGTTATGAAACGAATAACTGTATGTTGAAGAGAGTGCCTGCGTCTGGCTATGCTCTCGGAGTGTAACTCCCATGATTTAGTTAATCGTTATGAAACGAATAACTGTATGTTGAAGAGAGTGCCTGCGTCTGGCTATGCTCTCGGAGTGTAACTCCCATGATTTAGTTAATCGTTATGAAACGAATAACTGTATGTTGAAGAGAGTGCCTGCGTCTGGCTATGCTCTCGGAGTGTAACTCCCATGATTTAGTTAATCGTTATGAAACGAATAACTGTATGTTGAAGAGAGTGCCTGCGTCTGGCTATGCTCTCGGAGTGTAACTCCCATGATTTAGTTAATCGTTATGAAACGAATAACTGTATGTTGAAGAGAGTGCCTGCGTCTGGCTATGCTCTCGGAGTGTAACTCCCATGATTTAGTTAATCGTTATGAAACGAATAACTGTATGTTGAAGAGAGTGCCTGCGTCTGGCTATGCTCTCGGAGTGTAACTCCCATGATTTAGTTAATCGTTATGAAACGAATAACTGTATGTTGAAGAGAGTGCCTGCGTCTGGCTATGCTCTCGGAGTGTAACTCCCATGATTTAGTTAATCGTTATGAAACGAATAACTGTATGTTGAAGAGAGTGCCTGCGTCTGGCTATGCTCTCGGAGTGTAACTCCCATGATTTAGTTAATCGTTATGAAACGAATAACTGTATGTTGAAGAGAGTGCCTGCGTCTGGCTATGCTCTCGGAGTGTAACTCCCATGATTTAGTTAATCGTTATGAAACGAATAACTGTATGTTGAAGAGAGTGCCTGCGTCTGGCTATGCTCTCGGAGTGTAACTCCCATGATTTAGTTAATCGTTATGAAACGAATAACTGTATGTTGAAGAGAGTGCCTGCGTCTGGCTATGCTCTCGGAGTGTAACTCCCATGATTTAGTTAATCGTTATGAAACGAATAACTGTATGTTGAAGAGAGTGCCTGCGTCTGGCTATGCTCTCGGAGTGTAACTCCCATGATTTAGTTAATCGTTATGAAACGAATAACTGTATGTTGAAGAGAGTGCCTGCGTCTGGCTATGCTCTCGGAGTGTAACTCCCATGATTTAGTTAATCGTTATGAAACGAATAACTGTATGTTGAAGAGAGTGCCTGCGTCTGGCTATGCTCTCGGAGTGTAACTCCCATGATTTAGTTAATCGTTATGAAACGAATAACTGTATGTTGAAGAGAGTGCCTGCGTCTGGCTATGCTCTCGGAGTGTAACTCCCATGATTTAGTTAATCGTTATGAAACGAATAACTGTATGTTGAAGAGAGTGCCTGCGTCTGGCTATGCTCTCGGAGTGTAACTCCCATGATTTAGTTAATCGTTATGAAACGAATAACTGTATGTTGAAGAGAGTGCCTGCGTCTGGCTATGCTCTCGGAGTGTAACTCCCATGATTTAGTTAATCGTTATGAAACGAATAACTGTATGTTGAAGAGAGTGCCTGCGTCTGGCTATGCTCTCGGAGTGTAACTCCCATGATTTAGTTAATCGTTATGAAACGAATAACTGTATGTTGAAGAGAGTGCCTGCGTCTGGCTATGCTCTCGGAGTGTAACTCCCATGATTTAGTTAATCGTTATGAAACGAATAACTGTATGTTGAAGAGAGTGCCTGCGTCTGGCTATGCTCTCGGAGTGTAACTCCCATGATTTAGTTAATCGTTATGAAACGAATAACTGTATGTTGAAGAGAGTGCCTGCGTCTGGCTATGCTCTCGGAGTGTAACTCCCATGATTTAGTTAATCGTTATGAAACGAATAACTGTATGTTGAAGAGAGTGCCTGCGTCTGGCTATGCTCTCGGAGTGTAACTCCCATGATTTAGTTAATCGTTATGAAACGAATAACTGTATGTTGAAGAGAGTGCCTGCGTCTGGCTATGCTCTCGGAGTGTAACTCCCATGATTTAGTTAATCGTTATGAAACGAATAACTGTATGTTGAAGAGAGTGCCTGCGTCTGGCTATGCTCTCGGAGTGTAACTCCCATGATTTAGTTAATCGTTATGAAACGAATAACTGTATGTTGAAGAGAGTGCCTGCGTCTGGCTATGCTCTCGGAGTGTAACTCCCATGATTTAGTTAATCGTTATGAAACGAATAACTGTATGTTGAAGAGAGTGCCTGCGTCTGGCTATGCTCTCGGAGTGTAACTCCCATGATTTAGTTAATCGTTATGAAACGAATAACTGTATGTTGAAGAGAGTGCCTGCGTCTGGCTATGCTCTCGGAGTGTAACTCCCATGATTTAGTTAATCGTTATGAAACGAATAACTGTATGTTGAAGAGAGTGCCTGCGTCTGGCTATGCTCTCGGAGTGTAACTCCCATGATTTAGTTAATCGTTATGAAACGAATAACTGTATGTTGAAGAGAGTGCCTGCGTCTGGCTATGCTCTCGGAGTGTAACTCCCATGATTTAGTTAATCGTTATGAAACGAATAACTGTATGTTGAAGAGAGTGCCTGCGTCTGGCTATGCTCTCGGAGTGTAACTCCCATGATTTAGTTAATCGTTATGAAACGAATAACTGTATGTTGAAGAGAGTGCCTGCGTCTGGCTATGCTCTCGGAGTGTAACTCCCATGATTTAGTTAATCGTTATGAAACGAATAACTGTATGTTGAAGAGAGTGCCTGCGTCTGGCTATGCTCTCGGAGTGTAACTCCCATGATTTAGTTAATCGTTATGAAACGAATAACTGTATGTTGAAGAGAGTGCCTGCGTCTGGCTATGCTCTCGGAGTGTAACTCCCATGATTTAGTTAATCGTTATGAAACGAATAACTGTATGTTGAAGAGAGTGCCTGCGTCTGGCTATGCTCTCGGAGTGTAACTCCCATGATTTAGTTAATCGTTATGAAACGAATAACTGTATGTTGAAGAGAGTGCCTGCGTCTGGCTATGCTCTCGGAGTGTAACTCCCATGATTTAGTTAATCGTTATGAAACGAATAACTGTATGTTGAAGAGAGTGCCTGCGTCTGGCTATGCTCTCGGAGTGTAACTCCCATGATTTAGTTAATCGTTATGAAACGAATAACTGTATGTTGAAGAGAGTGCCTGCGTCTGGCTATGCTCTCGGAGTGTAACTCCCATGATTTAGTTAATCGTTATGAAACGAATAACTGTATGTTGAAGAGAGTGCCTGCGTCTGGCTATGCTCTCGGAGTGTAACTCCCATGATTTAGTTAATCGTTATGAAACGAATAACTGTATGTTGAAGAGAGTGCCTGCGTCTGGCTATGCTCTCGGAGTGTAACTCCCATGATTTAGTTAATCGTTATGAAACGAATAACTGTATGTTGAAGAGAGTGCCTGCGTCTGGCTATGCTCTCGGAGTGTAACTCCCATGATTTAGTTAATCGTTATGAAACGAATAACTGTATGTTGAAGAGAGTGCCTGCGTCTGGCTATGCTCTCGGAGTGTAACTCCCATGATTTAGTTAATCGTTATGAAACGAATAACTGTATGTTGAAGAGAGTGCCTGCGTCTGGCTATGCTCTCGGAGTGTAACTCCCATGATTTAGTTAATCGTTATGAAACGAATAACTGTATGTTGAAGAGAGTGCCTGCGTCTGGCTATGCTCTCGGAGTGTAACTCCCATGATTTAGTTAATCGTTATGAAACGAATAACTGTATGTTGAAGAGAGTGCCTGCGTCTGGCTATGCTCTCGGAGTGTAACTCCCATGATTTAGTTAATCGTTATGAAACGAATAACTGTATGTTGAAGAGAGTGCCTGCGTCTGGCTATGCTCTCGGAGTGTAACTCCCATGATTTAGTTAATCGTTATGAAACGAATAACTGTATGTTGAAGAGAGTGCCTGCGTCTGGCTATGCTCTCGGAGTGTAACTCCCATGATTTAGTTAATCGTTATGAAACGAATAACTGTATGTTGAAGAGAGTGCCTGCGTCTGGCTATGCTCTCGGAGTGTAACTCCCATGATTTAGTTAATCGTTATGAAACGAATAACTGTATGTTGAAGAGAGTGCCTGCGTCTGGCTATGCTCTCGGAGTGTAACTCCCATGATTTAGTTAATCGTTATGAAACGAATAACTGTATGTTGAAGAGAGTGCCTGCGTCTGGCTATGCTCTCGGAGTGTAACTCCCATGATTTAGTTAATCGTTATGAAACGAATAACTGTATGTTGAAGAGAGTGCCTGCGTCTGGCTATGCTCTCGGAGTGTAACTCCCATGATTTAGTTAATCGTTATGAAACGAATAACTGTATGTTGAAGAGAGTGCCTGCGTCTGGCTATGCTCTCGGAGTGTAACTCCCATGATTTAGTTAATCGTTATGAAACGAATAACTGTATGTTGAAGAGAGTGCCTGCGTCTGGCTATGCTCTCGGAGTGTAACTCCCATGATTTAGTTAATCGTTATGAAACGAATAACTGTATGTTGAAGAGAGTGCCTGCGTCTGGCTATGCTCTCGGAGTGTAACTCCCATGATTTAGTTAATCGTTATGAAACGAATAACTGTATGTTGAAGAGAGTGCCTGCGTCTGGCTATGCTCTCGGAGTGTAACTCCCATGATTTAGTTAATCGTTATGAAACGAATAACTGTATGTTGAAGAGAGTGCCTGCGTCTGGCTATGCTCTCGGAGTGTAACTCCCATGATTTAGTTAATCGTTATGAAACGAATAACTGTATGTTGAAGAGAGTGCCTGCGTCTGGCTATGCTCTCGGAGTGTAACTCCCATGATTTAGTTAATCGTTATGAAACGAATAACTGTATGTTGAAGAGAGTGCCTGCGTCTGGCTATGCTCTCGGAGTGTAACTCCCATGATTTAGTTAATCGTTATGAAACGAATAACTGTATGTTGAAGAGAGTGCCTGCGTCTGGCTATGCTCTCGGAGTGTAACTCCCATGATTTAGTTAATCGTTATGAAACGAATAACTGTATGTTGAAGAGAGTGCCTGCGTCTGGCTATGCTCTCGGAGTGTAACTCCCATGATTTAGTTAATCGTTATGAAACGAATAACTGTATGTTGAAGAGAGTGCCTGCGTCTGGCTATGCTCTCGGAGTGTAACTCCCATGATTTAGTTAATCGTTATGAAACGAATAACTGTATGTTGAAGAGAGTGCCTGCGTCTGGCTATGCTCTCGGAGTGTAACTCCCATGATTTAGTTAATCGTTATGAAACGAATAACTGTATGTTGAAGAGAGTGCCTGCGTCTGGCTATGCTCTCGGAGTGTAACTCCCATGATTTAGTTAATCGTTATGAAACGAATAACTGTATGTTGAAGAGAGTGCCTGCGTCTGGCTATGCTCTCGGAGTGTAACTCCCATGATTTAGTTAATCGTTATGAAACGAATAACTGTATGTTGAAGAGAGTGCCTGCGTCTGGCTATGCTCTCGGAGTGTAACTCCCATGATTTAGTTAATCGTTATGAAACGAATAACTGTATGTTGAAGAGAGTGCCTGCGTCTGGCTATGCTCTCGGAGTGTAACTCCCATGATTTAGTTAATCGTTATGAAACGAATAACTGTATGTTGAAGAGAGTGCCTGCGTCTGGCTATGCTCTCGGAGTGTAACTCCCATGATTTAGTTAATCGTTATGAAACGAATAACTGTATGTTGAAGAGAGTGCCTGCGTCTGGCTATGCTCTCGGAGTGTAACTCCCATGATTTAGTTAATCGTTATGAAACGAATAACTGTATGTTGAAGAGAGTGCCTGCGTCTGGCTATGCTCTCGGAGTGTAACTCCCATGATTTAGTTAATCGTTATGAAACGAATAACTGTATGTTGAAGAGAGTGCCTGCGTCTGGCTATGCTCTCGGAGTGTAACTCCCATGATTTAGTTAATCGTTATGAAACGAATAACTGTATGTTGAAGAGAGTGCCTGCGTCTGGCTATGCTCTCGGAGTGTAACTCCCATGATTTAGTTAATCGTTATGAAACGAATAACTGTATGTTGAAGAGAGTGCCTGCGTCTGGCTATGCTCTCGGAGTGTAACTCCCATGATTTAGTTAATCGTTATGAAACGAATAACTGTATGTTGAAGAGAGTGCCTGCGTCTGGCTATGCTCTCGGAGTGTAACTCCCATGATTTAGTTAATCGTTATGAAACGAATAACTGTATGTTGAAGAGAGTGCCTGCGTCTGGCTATGCTCTCGGAGTGTAACTCCCATGATTTAGTTAATCGTTATGAAACGAATAACTGTATGTTGAAGAGAGTGCCTGCGTCTGGCTATGCTCTCGGAGTGTAACTCCCATGATTTAGTTAATCGTTATGAAACGAATAACTGTATGTTGAAGAGAGTGCCTGCGTCTGGCTATGCTCTCGGAGTGTAACTCCCATGATTTAGTTAATCGTTATGAAACGAATAACTGTATGTTGAAGAGAGTGCCTGCGTCTGGCTATGCTCTCGGAGTGTAACTCCCATGATTTAGTTAATCGTTATGAAACGAATAACTGTATGTTGAAGAGAGTGCCTGCGTCTGGCTATGCTCTCGGAGTGTAACTCCCATGATTTAGTTAATCGTTATGAAACGAATAACTGTATGTTGAAGAGAGTGCCTGCGTCTGGCTATGCTCTCGGAGTGTAACTCCCATGATTTAGTTAATCGTTATGAAACGAATAACTGTATGTTGAAGAGAGTGCCTGCGTCTGGCTATGCTCTCGGAGTGTAACTCCCATGATTTAGTTAATCGTTATGAAACGAATAACTGTATGTTGAAGAGAGTGCCTGCGTCTGGCTATGCTCTCGGAGTGTAACTCCCATGATTTAGTTAATCGTTATGAAACGAATAACTGTATGTTGAAGAGAGTGCCTGCGTCTGGCTATGCTCTCGGAGTGTAACTCCCATGATTTAGTTAATCGTTATGAAACGAATAACTGTATGTTGAAGAGAGTGCCTGCGTCTGGCTATGCTCTCGGAGTGTAACTCCCATGATTTAGTTAATCGTTATGAAACGAATAACTGTATGTTGAAGAGAGTGCCTGCGTCTGGCTATGCTCTCGGAGTGTAACTCCCATGATTTAGTTAATCGTTATGAAACGAATAACTGTATGTTGAAGAGAGTGCCTGCGTCTGGCTATGCTCTCGGAGTGTAACTCCCATGATTTAGTTAATCGTTATGAAACGAATAACTGTATGTTGAAGAGAGTGCCTGCGTCTGGCTATGCTCTCGGAGTGTAACTCCCATGATTTAGTTAATCGTTATGAAACGAATAACTGTATGTTGAAGAGAGTGCCTGCGTCTGGCTATGCTCTCGGAGTGTAACTCCCATGATTTAGTTAATCGTTATGAAACGAATAACTGTATGTTGAAGAGAGTGCCTGCGTCTGGCTATGCTCTCGGAGTGTAACTCCCATGATTTAGTTAATCGTTATGAAACGAATAACTGTATGTTGAAGAGAGTGCCTGCGTCTGGCTATGCTCTCGGAGTGTAACTCCCATGATTTAGTTAATCGTTATGAAACGAATAACTGTATGTTGAAGAGAGTGCCTGCGTCTGGCTATGCTCTCGGAGTGTAACTCCCATGATTTAGTTAATCGTTATGAAACGAATAACTGTATGTTGAAGAGAGTGCCTGCGTCTGGCTATGCTCTCGGAGTGTAACTCCCATGATTTAGTTAATCGTTATGAAACGAATAACTGTATGTTGAAGAGAGTGCCTGCGTCTGGCTATGCTCTCGGAGTGTAACTCCCATGATTTAGTTAATCGTTATGAAACGAATAACTGTATGTTGAAGAGAGTGCCTGCGTCTGGCTATGCTCTCGGAGTGTAACTCCCATGATTTAGTTAATCGTTATGAAACGAATAACTGTATGTTGAAGAGAGTGCCTGCGTCTGGCTATGCTCTCGGAGTGTAACTCCCATGATTTAGTTAATCGTTATGAAACGAATAACTGTATGTTGAAGAGAGTGCCTGCGTCTGGCTATGCTCTCGGAGTGTAACTCCCATGATTTAGTTAATCGTTATGAAACGAATAACTGTATGTTGAAGAGAGTGCCTGCGTCTGGCTATGCTCTCGGAGTGTAACTCCCATGATTTAGTTAATCGTTATGAAACGAATAACTGTATGTTGAAGAGAGTGCCTGCGTCTGGCTATGCTCTCGGAGTGTAACTCCCATGATTTAGTTAATCGTTATGAAACGAATAACTGTATGTTGAAGAGAGTGCCTGCGTCTGGCTATGCTCTCGGAGTGTAACTCCCATGATTTAGTTAATCGTTATGAAACGAATAACTGTATGTTGAAGAGAGTGCCTGCGTCTGGCTATGCTCTCGGAGTGTAACTCCCATGATTTAGTTAATCGTTATGAAACGAATAACTGTATGTTGAAGAGAGTGCCTGCGTCTGGCTATGCTCTCGGAGTGTAACTCCCATGATTTAGTTAATCGTTATGAAACGAATAACTGTATGTTGAAGAGAGTGCCTGCGTCTGGCTATGCTCTCGGAGTGTAACTCCCATGATTTAGTTAATCGTTATGAAACGAATAACTGTATGTTGAAGAGAGTGCCTGCGTCTGGCTATGCTCTCGGAGTGTAACTCCCATGATTTAGTTAATCGTTATGAAACGAATAACTGTATGTTGAAGAGAGTGCCTGCGTCTGGCTATGCTCTCGGAGTGTAACTCCCATGATTTAGTTAATCGTTATGAAACGAATAACTGTATGTTGAAGAGAGTGCCTGCGTCTGGCTATGCTCTCGGAGTGTAACTCCCATGATTTAGTTAATCGTTATGAAACGAATAACTGTATGTTGAAGAGAGTGCCTGCGTCTGGCTATGCTCTCGGAGTGTAACTCCCATGATTTAGTTAATCGTTATGAAACGAATAACTGTATGTTGAAGAGAGTGCCTGCGTCTGGCTATGCTCTCGGAGTGTAACTCCCATGATTTAGTTAATCGTTATGAAACGAATAACTGTATGTTGAAGAGAGTGCCTGCGTCTGGCTATGCTCTCGGAGTGTAACTCCCATGATTTAGTTAATCGTTATGAAACGAATAACTGTATGTTGAAGAGAGTGCCTGCGTCTGGCTATGCTCTCGGAGTGTAACTCCCATGATTTAGTTAATCGTTATGAAACGAATAACTGTATGTTGAAGAGAGTGCCTGCGTCTGGCTATGCTCTCGGAGTGTAACTCCCATGATTTAGTTAATCGTTATGAAACGAATAACTGTATGTTGAAGAGAGTGCCTGCGTCTGGCTATGCTCTCGGAGTGTAACTCCCATGATTTAGTTAATCGTTATGAAACGAATAACTGTATGTTGAAGAGAGTGCCTGCGTCTGGCTATGCTCTCGGAGTGTAACTCCCATGATTTAGTTAATCGTTATGAAACGAATAACTGTATGTTGAAGAGAGTGCCTGCGTCTGGCTATGCTCTCGGAGTGTAACTCCCATGATTTAGTTAATCGTTATGAAACGAATAACTGTATGTTGAAGAGAGTGCCTGCGTCTGGCTATGCTCTCGGAGTGTAACTCCCATGATTTAGTTAATCGTTATGAAACGAATAACTGTATGTTGAAGAGAGTGCCTGCGTCTGGCTATGCTCTCGGAGTGTAACTCCCATGATTTAGTTAATCGTTATGAAACGAATAACTGTATGTTGAAGAGAGTGCCTGCGTCTGGCTATGCTCTCGGAGTGTAACTCCCATGATTTAGTTAATCGTTATGAAACGAATAACTGTATGTTGAAGAGAGTGCCTGCGTCTGGCTATGCTCTCGGAGTGTAACTCCCATGATTTAGTTAATCGTTATGAAACGAATAACTGTATGTTGAAGAGAGTGCCTGCGTCTGGCTATGCTCTCGGAGTGTAACTCCCATGATTTAGTTAATCGTTATGAAACGAATAACTGTATGTTGAAGAGAGTGCCTGCGTCTGGCTATGCTCTCGGAGTGTAACTCCCATGATTTAGTTAATCGTTATGAAACGAATAACTGTATGTTGAAGAGAGTGCCTGCGTCTGGCTATGCTCTCGGAGTGTAACTCCCATGATTTAGTTAATCGTTATGAAACGAATAACTGTATGTTGAAGAGAGTGCCTGCGTCTGGCTATGCTCTCGGAGTGTAACTCCCATGATTTAGTTAATCGTTATGAAACGAATAACTGTATGTTGAAGAGAGTGCCTGCGTCTGGCTATGCTCTCGGAGTGTAACTCCCATGATTTAGTTAATCGTTATGAAACGAATAACTGTATGTTGAAGAGAGTGCCTGCGTCTGGCTATGCTCTCGGAGTGTAACTCCCATGATTTAGTTAATCGTTATGAAACGAATAACTGTATGTTGAAGAGAGTGCCTGCGTCTGGCTATGCTCTCGGAGTGTAACTCCCATGATTTAGTTAATCGTTATGAAACGAATAACTGTATGTTGAAGAGAGTGCCTGCGTCTGGCTATGCTCTCGGAGTGTAACTCCCATGATTTAGTTAATCGTTATGAAACGAATAACTGTATGTTGAAGAGAGTGCCTGCGTCTGGCTATGCTCTCGGAGTGTAACTCCCATGATTTAGTTAATCGTTATGAAACGAATAACTGTATGTTGAAGAGAGTGCCTGCGTCTGGCTATGCTCTCGGAGTGTAACTCCCATGATTTAGTTAATCGTTATGAAACGAATAACTGTATGTTGAAGAGAGTGCCTGCGTCTGGCTATGCTCTCGGAGTGTAACTCCCATGATTTAGTTAATCGTTATGAAACGAATAACTGTATGTTGAAGAGAGTGCCTGCGTCTGGCTATGCTCTCGGAGTGTAACTCCCATGATTTAGTTAATCGTTATGAAACGAATAACTGTATGTTGAAGAGAGTGCCTGCGTCTGGCTATGCTCTCGGAGTGTAACTCCCATGATTTAGTTAATCGTTATGAAACGAATAACTGTATGTTGAAGAGAGTGCCTGCGTCTGGCTATGCTCTCGGAGTGTAACTCCCATGATTTAGTTAATCGTTATGAAACGAATAACTGTATGTTGAAGAGAGTGCCTGCGTCTGGCTATGCTCTCGGAGTGTAACTCCCATGATTTAGTTAATCGTTATGAAACGAATAACTGTATGTTGAAGAGAGTGCCTGCGTCTGGCTATGCTCTCGGAGTGTAACTCCCATGATTTAGTTAATCGTTATGAAACGAATAACTGTATGTTGAAGAGAGTGCCTGCGTCTGGCTATGCTCTCGGAGTGTAACTCCCATGATTTAGTTAATCGTTATGAAACGAATAACTGTATGTTGAAGAGAGTGCCTGCGTCTGGCTATGCTCTCGGAGTGTAACTCCCATGATTTAGTTAATCGTTATGAAACGAATAACTGTATGTTGAAGAGAGTGCCTGCGTCTGGCTATGCTCTCGGAGTGTAACTCCCATGATTTAGTTAATCGTTATGAAACGAATAACTGTATGTTGAAGAGAGTGCCTGCGTCTGGCTATGCTCTCGGAGTGTAACTCCCATGATTTAGTTAATCGTTATGAAACGAATAACTGTATGTTGAAGAGAGTGCCTGCGTCTGGCTATGCTCTCGGAGTGTAACTCCCATGATTTAGTTAATCGTTATGAAACGAATAACTGTATGTTGAAGAGAGTGCCTGCGTCTGGCTATGCTCTCGGAGTGTAACTCCCATGATTTAGTTAATCGTTATGAAACGAATAACTGTATGTAGAAGAGAGTGCCTGCGTCTGGCTATGCTCTCGGAGTGTAACTCCCATGATTTAGTTAATCGTTATGAAACGAATAACTGTATGTTGAAGAGAGTGCCTGCGTCTGGCTATGCTCTCGGAGTGTAACTCCCATGATTTAGTTAATCGTTATGAAACGAATAACTGTATGTTGAAGAGAGTGCCTGCGTCTGGCTATGCTCTCGGAGTGTAACTCCCATGATTTAGTTAATCGTTATGAAACGAATAACTGTATGTTGAAGAGAGTGCCTGCGTCTGGCTATGCTCTCGGAGTGTAACTCCCATGATTTAGTTAATCGTTATGAAACGAATAACTGTATGTTGAAGAGAGTGCCTGCGTCTGGCTATGCTCTCGGAGTGTAACTCCCATGATTTAGTTAATCGTTATGAAACGAATAACTGTATGTAGAAGAGAGTGCCTGCGTCTGGCTATGCTCTCGGAGTGTAACTCCCATGATTTAGTTAATCGTTATGAAACGAATAACTGTATGTTGAAGAGAGTGCCTGCGTCTGGCTATGCTCTCGGAGTGTAACTCCCATGATTTAGTTAATCGTTATGAAACGAATAACTGTATGTTGAAGAGAGTGCCTGCGTCTGGCTATGCTCTCGGAGTGTAACTCCCATGATTTAGTTAATCGTTATGAAACGAATAACTGTATGTTGAAGAGAGTGCCTGCGTCTGGCTATGCTCTCGGAGTGTAACTCCCATGATTTAGTTAATCGTTATGAAACGAATAACTGTATGTTGAAGAGAGTGCCTGCGTCTGGCTATGCTCTCGGAGTGTAACTCCCATGATTTAGTTAATCGTTATGAAACGAATAACTGTATGTTGAAGAGAGTGCCTGCGTCTGGCTATGCTCTCGGAGTGTAACTCCCATGATTTAGTTAATCGTTATGAAACGAATAACTGTATGTTGAAGAGAGTGCCTGCGTCTGGCTATGCTCTCGGAGTGTAACTCCCATGATTTAGTTAATCGTTATGAAACGAATAACTGTATGTTGAAGAGAGTGCCTGCGTCTGGCTATGCTCTCGGAGTGTAACTCCCATGATTTAGTTAATCGTTATGAAACGAATAACTGTATGTTGAAGAGAGTGCCTGCGTCTGGCTATGCTCTCGGAGTGTAACTCCCATGATTTAGTTAATCGTTATGAAACGAATAACTGTATGTTGAAGAGAGTGCCTGCGTCTGGCTATGCTCTCGGAGTGTAACTCCCATGATTTAGTTAATCGTTATGAAACGAATAACTGTATGTTGAAGAGAGTGCCTGCGTCTGGCTATGCTCTCGGAGTGTAACTCCCATGATTTAGTTAATCGTTATGAAACGAATAACTGTATGTTGAAGAGAGTGCCTGCGTCTGGCTATGCTCTCGGAGTGTAACTCCCATGATTTAGTTAATCGTTATGAAACGAATAACTGTATGTTGAAGAGAGTGCCTGCGTCTGGCTATGCTCTCGGAGTGTAACTCCCATGATTTAGTTAATCGTTATGAAACGAATAACTGTATGTTGAAGAGAGTGCCTGCGTCTGGCTATGCTCTCGGAGTGTAACTCCCATGATTTAGTTAATCGTTATGAAACGAATAACTGTATGTTGAAGAGAGTGCCTGCGTCTGGCTATGCTCTCGGAGTGTAACTCCCATGATTTAGTTAATCGTTATGAAACGAATAACTGTATGTTGAAGAGAGTGCCTGCGTCTGGCTATGCTCTCGGAGTGTAACTCCCATGATTTAGTTAATCGTTATGAAACGAATAACTGTATGTTGAAGAGAGTGCCTGCGTCTGGCTATGCTCTCGGAGTGTAACTCCCATGATTTAGTTAATCGTTATGAAACGAATAACTGTATGTTGAAGAGAGTGCCTGCGTCTGGCTATGCTCTCGGAGTGTAACTCCCATGATTTAGTTAATCGTTATGAAACGAATAACTGTATGTAGAAGAGAGTGCCTGCGTCTGGCTATGCTCTCGGAGTGTAACTCCCATGATTTAGTTAATCGTTATGAAACGAATAACTGTATGTTGAAGAGAGTGCCTGCGTCTGGCTATGCTCTCGGAGTGTAACTCCCATGATTTAGTTAATCGTTATGAAACGAATAACTGTATGTTGAAGAGAGTGCCTGCGTCTGGCTATGCTCTCGGAGTGTAACTCCCATGATTTAGTTAATCGTTATGAAACGAATAACTGTATGTTGAAGAGAGTGCCTGCGTCTGGCTATGCTCTCGGAGTGTAACTCCCATGATTTAGTTAATCGTTATGAAACGAATAACTGTATGTTGAAGAGAGTGCCTGCGTCTGGCTATGCTCTCGGAGTGTAACTCCCATGATTTAGTTAATCGTTATGAAACGAATAACTGTATGTTGAAGAGAGTGCCTGCGTCTGGCTATGCTCTCGGAGTGTAACTCCCATGATTTAGTTAATCGTTATGAAACGAATAACTGTATGTTGAAGAGAGTGCCTGCGTCTGGCTATGCTCTCGGAGTGTAACTCCCATGATTTAGTTAATCGTTATGAAACGAATAACTGTATGTTGAAGAGAGTGCCTGCGTCTGGCTATGCTCTCGGAGTGTAACTCCCATGATTTAGTTAATCGTTATGAAACGAATAACTGTATGTTGAAGAGAGTGCCTGCGTCTGGCTATGCTCTCGGAGTGTAACTCCCATGATTTAGTTAATCGTTATGAAACGAATAACTGTATGTTGAAGAGAGTGCCTGCGTCTGGCTATGCTCTCGGAGTGTAACTCCCATGATTTAGTTAATCGTTATGAAACGAATAACTGTATGTTGAAGAGAGTGCCTGCGTCTGGCTATGCTCTCGGAGTGTAACTCCCATGATTTAGTTAATCGTTATGAAACGAATAACTGTATGTTGAAGAGAGTGCCTGCGTCTGGCTATGCTCTCGGAGTGTAACTCCCATGATTTAGTTAATCGTTATGAAACGAATAACTGTATGTTGAAGAGAGTGCCTGCGTCTGGCTATGCTCTCGGAGTGTAACTCCCATGATTTAGTTAATCGTTATGAAACGAATAACTGTATGTTGAAGAGAGTGCCTGCGTCTGGCTATGCTCTCGGAGTGTAACTCCCATGATTTAGTTAATCGTTATGAAACGAATAACTGTATGTTGAAGAGAGTGCCTGCGTCTGGCTATGCTCTCGGAGTGTAACTCCCATGATTTAGTTAATCGTTATGAAACGAATAACTGTATGTTGAAGAGAGTGCCTGCGTCTGGCTATGCTCTCGGAGTGTAACTCCCATGATTTAGTTAATCGTTATGAAACGAATAACTGTATGTTGAAGAGAGTGCCTGCGTCTGGCTATGCTCTCGGAGTGTAACTCCCATGATTTAGTTAATCGTTATGAAACGAATAACTGTATGTTGAAGAGAGTGCCTGCGTCTGGCTATGCTCTCGGAGTGTAACTCCCATGATTTAGTTAATCGTTATGAAACGAATAACTGTATGTTGAAGAGAGTGCCTGCGTCTGGCTATGCTCTCGGAGTGTAACTCCCATGATTTAGTTAATCGTTATGAAACGAATAACTGTATGTTGAAGAGAGTGCCTGCGTCTGGCTATGCTCTCGGAGTGTAACTCCCATGATTTAGTTAATCGTTATGAAACGAATAACTGTATGTTGAAGAGAGTGCCTGCGTCTGGCTATGCTCTCGGAGTGTAACTCCCATGATTTAGTTAATCGTTATGAAACGAATAACTGTATGTTGAAGAGAGTGCCTGCGTCTGGCTATGCTCTCGGAGTGTAACTCCCATGATTTAGTTAATCGTTATGAAACGAATAACTGTATGTTGAAGAGAGTGCCTGCGTTTGGCTATGCTCTCGGAGTGCAACTCCCATGATTTAGTTAATCGTTATGAAACGAATAACTGTATGTTGAAGAGAGTGCCTGCGTCTGGCTATGCTCTCGGAGTGTAACTCCCATGATTTAGTTAATCGTTATGAAACGAATAACTGTATGTAGAAGAGAGTGCCTGCGTCTGGCTATGCTCTCGGAGTGTAACTCCCATGATTTAGTTAATCGTTATGAAACGAATAACTGTATGTAGAAGAGAGTGCCTGCGTCTGGCTATGCTCTCGGAGTGTAACTCCCATGATTTAGTTAATCGTTATGAAACGAATAACTGTATGTTGAAGAGAGTGCCTGCGTCTGGCTATGCTCTCGGAGTGTAACTCCCATGATTTAGTTAATCGTTATGAAACGAATAACTGTATGTTGAAGAGAGTGCCTGCGTCTGGCTATGCTCTCGGAGTGTAACTCCCATGATTTAGTTAATCGTTATGAAACGAATAACTGTATGTTGAAGAGAGTGCCTGCGTCTGGCTATGCTCTCGGAGTGTAACTACCATGATTTAGTTAATCGTTATGAAACGAATAACTGTATGTTGAAGAGAGTGCCTGCGTCTGGCTATGCTCTCGGAGTGTAACTCCCATGATTTAGTTAATCGTTATGAAACGAATAACTGTATGTAGAAGAGAGTGCCTGCGTCTGTCTATGCTCTCGGAGTGTAACTCCCATGATTTAGTTAATCGTTATGAAACGAATAACTGTATGTTGAAGAGAGTGCCTGCGTCTGGCTATGCTCTCGGAGTGTAACTCCCATGATTTAGTTAATCGTTATGAAACGAATAACTGTATGTTGAAGAGAGTGCCTGCGTCTGGCTATGCTCTCGGAGTGTAACTCCCATGATTTAGTTAATCGTTATGAAACGAATAACTGTATGTTGAAGAGAGTGCCTGCGTCTGGCTATGCTCTCGGAGTGTAACTCCCATGATTTAGTTAATCGTTATGAAACGAATAACTGTATGTTGAAGAGAGTGCCTGCGTCTGGCTATGCTCTCGGAGTGTAACTCCCATGATTTAGTTAATCGTTATGAAACGAATAACTGTATGTTGAAGAGAGTGCCTGCGTCTGGCTATGCTCTCGGAGTGTAACTCCCATGATTTAGTTAATCGTTATGAAACGAATAACTGTATGTTGAAGAGAGTGCCTGCGTCTGGCTATGCTCTCGGAGTGTAACTCCCATGATTTAGTTAATCGTTATGAAACGAATAACTGTATGTTGAAGAGAGTGCCTGCGTCTGGCTATGCTCTCGGAGTGTAACTCCCATGATTTAGTTAATCGTTATGAAACGAATAACTGTATGTTGAAGAGAGTGCCTGCGTCTGGCTATGCTCTCGGAGTGTAACTCCCATGATTTAGTTAATCGTTATGAAACGAATAACTGTATGTTGAAGAGAGTGCCTGCGTCTGGCTATGCTCTCGGAGTGTAACTCCCATGATTTAGTTAATCGTTATGAAACGAATAACTGTATGTTGAAGAGAGTGCCTGCGTCTGGCTATGCTCTCGGAGTGTAACTCCCATGATTTAGTTAATCGTTATGAAACGAATAACTGTATGTTGAAGAGAGTGCCTGCGTCTGGCTATGCTCTCGGAGTGTAACTCCCATGATTTAGTTAATCGTTATGAAACGAATAACTGTATGTTGAAGAGAGTGCCTGCGTCTGGCTATGCTCTCGGAGTGTAACTCCCATGATTTAGTTAATCGTTATGAAACGAATAACTGTATGTTGAAGAGAGTGCCTGCGTCTGGCTATGCTCTCGGAGTGTAACTCCCATGATTTAGTTAATCGTTATGAAACGAATAACTGTATGTTGAAGAGAGTGCCTGCGTCTGGCTATGCTCTCGGAGTGTAACTCCCATGATTTAGTTAATCGTTATGAAACGAATAACTGTATGTTGAAGAGAGTGCCTGCGTCTGGCTATGCTCTCGGAGTGTAACTCCCATGATTTAGTTAATCGTTATGAAACGAATAACTGTATGTTGAAGAGAGTGCCTGCGTCTGGCTATGCTCTCGGAGTGTAACTCCCATGATTTAGTTAATCGTTATGAAACGAATAACTGTATGTTGAAGAGAGTGCCTGCGTCTGGCTATGCTCTCGGAGTGTAACTCCCATGATTTAGTTAATCGTTATGAAACGAATAACTGTATGTTGAAGAGAGTGCCTGCGTCTGGCTATGCTCTCGGAGTGTAACTCCCATGATTTAGTTAATCGTTATGAAACGAATAACTGTATGTTGAAGAGAGTGCCTGCGTCTGGCTATGCTCTCGGAGTGTAACTCCCATGATTTAGTTAATCGTTATGAAACGAATAACTGTATGTTGAAGAGAGTGCCTGCGTCTGGCTATGCTCTCGGAGTGTAACTCCCATGATTTAGTTAATCGTTATGAAACGAATAACTGTATGTTGAAGAGAGTGCCTGCGTCTGGCTATGCTCTCGGAGTGTAACTCCCATGATTTAGTTAATCGTTATGAAACGAATAACTGTATGTTGAAGAGAGTGCCTGCGTCTGGCTATGCTCTCGGAGTGTAACTCCCATGATTTAGTTAATCGTTATGAAACGAATAACTGTATGTTGAAGAGAGTGCCTGCGTCTGGCTATGCTCTCGGAGTGTAACTCCCATGATTTAGTTAATCGTTATGAAACGAATAACTGTATGTTGAAGAGAGTGCCTGCGTCTGGCTATGCTCTCGGAGTGTAACTCCCATGATTTAGTTAATCGTTATGAAACGAATAACTGTATGTTGAAGAGAGTGCCTGCGTCTGGCTATGCTCTCGGAGTGTAACTCCCATGATTTAGTTAATCGTTATGAAACGAATAACTGTATGTTGAAGAGAGTGCCTGCGTCTGGCTATGCTCTCGGAGTGTAACTCCCATGATTTAGTTAATCGTTATGAAACGAATAACTGTATGTTGAAGAGAGTGCCTGCGTCTGGCTATGCTCTCGGAGTGTAACTCCCATGATTTAGTTAATCGTTATGAAACGAATAACTGTATGTTGAAGAGAGTGCCTGCGTCTGGCTATGCTCTCGGAGTGTAACTCCCATGATTTAGTTAATCGTTATGAAACGAATAACTGTATGTTGAAGAGAGTGCCTGCGTCTGGCTATGCTCTCGGAGTGTAACTCCCATGATTTAGTTAATCGTTATGAAACGAATAACTGTATGTAGAAGAGAGTGCCTGCGTCTGGCTATGCTCTCGGAGTGTAACTCCCATGATTTAGTTAATCGTTATGAAACGAATAACTGTATGTAGAAGAGAGTGCCTGCGTCTGGCTATGCTCTCGGAGTGTAACTCCCATGATTTAGTTAATCGTTATGAAACGAATAACTGTATGTTGAAGAGAGTGCCTGCGTCTGGCTATGCTCTCGGAGTGTAACTCCCATGATTTAGTTAATCGTTATGAAACGAATAACTGTATGTTGAAGAGAGTGCCTGCGTCTGGCTATGCTCTCGGAGTGTAACTCCCATGATTTAGTTAATCGTTATGAAACGAATAACTGTATGTTGAAGAGAGTGCCTGCGTCTGGCTATGCTCTCGGAGTGTAACTCCCATGATTTAGTTAATCGTTATGAAACGAATAACTGTATGTTGAAGAGAGTGCCTGCGTCTGGCTATGCTCTCGGAGTGTAACTCCCATGATTTAGTTAATCGTTATGAAACGAATAACTGTATGTTGAAGAGAGTGCCTGCGTCTGGCTATGCTCTCGGAGTGTAACTCCCATGATTTAGTTAATCGTTATGAAACGAATAACTGTATGTAGAAGAGAGTGCCTGCGTCTGGCTATGCTCTCGGAGTGTAACTCCCATGATTTAGTTAATCGTTATGAAACGAATAACTGTATGTTGAAGAGAGTGCCTGCGTCTGGCTATGCTCTCGGAGTGTAACTCCCATGATTTAGTTAATCGTTATGAAACGAATAACTGTATGTTGAAGAGAGTGCCTGCGTCTGGCTATGCTCTCGGAGTGTAACTCCCATGATTTAGTTAATCGTTATGAAACGAATAACTGTATGTTGAAGAGAGTGCCTGCGTCTGGCTATGCTCTCGGAGTGTAACTCCCATGATTTAGTTAATCGTTATGAAACGAATAACTGTATGTTGAAGAGAGTGCCTGCGTCTGGCTATGCTCTCGGAGTGTAACTCCCATGATTTAGTTAATCGTTATGAAACGAATAACTGTATGTTGAAGAGAGTGCCTGCGTCTGGCTATGCTCTCGGAGTGTAACTCCCATGATTTAGTTAATCGTTATGAAACGAATAACTGTATGTAGAAGAGAGTGCCTGCGTCTGGCTATGCTCTCGGAGTGTAACTCCCATGATTTAGTTAATCGTTATGAAACGAATAACTGTATGTTGAAGAGAGTGCCTGCGTCTGGCTATGCTCTCGGAGTGTAACTCCCATGATTTAGTTAATCGTTATGAAACGAATAACTGTATGTTGAAGAGAGTGCCTGCGTCTGGCTATGCTCTCGGAGTGTAACTCCCATGATTTAGTTAATCGTTATGAAACGAATAACTGTATGTTGAAGAGAGTGCCTGCGTCTGGCTATGCTCTCGGAGTGTAACTCCCATGATTTAGTTAATCGTTATGAAACGAATAACTGTATGTTGAAGAGAGTGCCTGCGTCTGGCTATGCTCTCGGAGTGTAACTCCCATGATTTAGTTAATCGTTATGAAACGAATAACTGTATGTTGAAGAGAGTGCCTGCGTCTGGCTATGCTCTCGGAGTGTAACTCCCATGATTTAGTTAATCGTTATGAAACGAATAACTGTATGTTGAAGAGAGTGCCTGCGTCTGGCTATGCTCTCGGAGTGTAACTCCCATGATTTAGTTAATCGTTATGAAACGAATAACTGTATGTTGAAGAGAGTGCCTGCGTCTGGCTATGCTCTCGGAGTGTAACTCCCATGATTTAGTTAATCGTTATGAAACGAATAACTGTATGTTGAAGAGAGTGCCTGCGTCTGGCTATGCTCTCGGAGTGTAACTCCCATGATTTAGTTAATCGTTATGAAACGAATAACTGTATGTTGAAGAGAGTGCCTGCGTCTGGCTATGCTCTCGGAGTGTAACTCCCATGATTTAGTTAATCGTTATGAAACGAATAACTGTATGTTGAAGAGAGTGCCTGCGTCTGGCTATGCTCTCGGAGTGTAACTCCCATGATTTAGTTAATCGTTATGAAACGAATAACTGTATGTTGAAGAGAGTGCCTGCGTCTGGCTATGCTCTCGGAGTGTAACTCCCATGATTTAGTTAATCGTTATGAAACGAATAACTGTATGTTGAAGAGAGTGCCTGCGTCTGGCTATGCTCTCGGAGTGTAACTCCCATGATTTAGTTAATCGTTATGAAACGAATAACTGTATGTTGAAGAGAGTGCCTGCGTCTGGCTATGCTCTCGGAGTGTAACTCCCATGATTTAGTTAATCGTTATGAAACGAATAACTGTATGTTGAAGAGAGTGCCTGCGTCTGGCTATGCTCTCGGAGTGTAACTCCCATGATTTAGTTAATCGTTATGAAACGAATAACTGTATGTTGAAGAGAGTGCCTGCGTCTGGCTATGCTCTCGGAGTGTAACTCCCATGATTTAGTTAATCGTTATGAAACGAATAACTGTATGTTGAAGAGAGTGCCTGCGTCTGGCTATGCTCTCGGAGTGTAACTCCCATGATTTAGTTAATCGTTATGAAACGAATAACTGTATGTTGAAGAGAGTGCCTGCGTCTGGCTATGCTCTCGGAGTGTAACTCCCATGATTTAGTTAATCGTTATGAAACGAATAACTGTATGTTGAAGAGAGTGCCTGCGTCTGGCTATGCTCTCGGAGTGTAACTCCCATGATTTAGTTAATCGTTATGAAACGAATAACTGTATGTTGAAGAGAGTGCCTGCGTCTGGCTATGCTCTCGGAGTGTAACTCCCATGATTTAGTTAATCGTTATGAAACGAATAACTGTATGTTGAAGAGAGTGCCTGCGTCTGGCTATGCTCTCGGAGTGTAACTCCCATGATTTAGTTAATCGTTATGAAACGAATAACTGTATGTTGAAGAGAGTGCCTGCGTCTGGCTATGCTCTCGGAGTGTAACTCCCATGATTTAGTTAATCGTTATGAAACGAATAACTGTATGTTGAAGAGAGTGCCTGCGTCTGGCTATGCTCTCGGAGTGTAACTCCCATGATTTAGTTAATCGTTATGAAACGAATAACTGTATGTTGAAGAGAGTGCCTGCGTCTGGCTATGCTCTCGGAGTGTAACTCCCATGATTTAGTTAATCGTTATGAAACGAATAACTGTATGTTGAAGAGAGTGCCTGCGTCTGGCTATGCTCTCGGAGTGTAACTCCCATGATTTAGTTAATCGTTATGAAACGAATAACTGTATGTTGAAGAGAGTGCCTGCGTCTGGCTATGCTCTCGGAGTGTAACTCCCATGATTTAGTTAATCGTTATGAAACGAATAACTGTATGTTGAAGAGAGTGCCTGCGTCTGGCTATGCTCTCGGAGTGTAACTCCCATGATTTAGTTAATCGTTATGAAACGAATAACTGTATGTTGAAGAGAGTGCCTGCGTCTGGCTATGCTCTCGGAGTGTAACTCCCATGATTTAGTTAATCGTTATGAAACGAATAACTGTATGTTGAAGAGAGTGCCTGCGTCTGGCTATGCTCTCGGAGTGTAACTCCCATGATTTAGTTAATCGTTATGAAACGAATAACTGTATGTTGAAGAGAGTGCCTGCGTCTGGCTATGCTCTCGGAGTGTAACTCCCATGATTTAGTTAATCGTTATGAAACGAATAACTGTATGTTGAAGAGAGTGCCTGCGTCTGGCTATGCTCTCGGAGTGTAACTCCCATGATTTAGTTAATCGTTATGAAACGAATAACTGTATGTTGAAGAGAGTGCCTGCGTCTGGCTATGCTCTCGGAGTGTAACTCCCATGATTTAGTTAATCGTTATGAAACGAATAACTGTATGTTGAAGAGAGTGCCTGCGTCTGGCTATGCTCTCGGAGTGTAACTCCCATGATTTAGTTAATCGTTATGAAACGAATAACTGTATGTTGAAGAGAGTGCCTGCGTCTGGCTATGCTCTCGGAGTGTAACTCCCATGATTTAGTTAATCGTTATGAAACGAATAACTGTATGTTGAAGAGAGTGCCTGCGTCTGGCTATGCTCTCGGAGTGTAACTCCCATGATTTAGTTAATCGTTATGAAACGAATAACTGTATGTTGAAGAGAGTGCCTGCGTCTGGCTATGCTCTCGGAGTGTAACTCCCATGATTTAGTTAATCGTTATGAAACGAATAACTGTATGTTGAAGAGAGTGCCTGCGTCTGGCTATGCTCTCGGAGTGTAACTCCCATGATTTAGTTAATCGTTATGAAACGAATAACTGTATGTTGAAGAGAGTGCCTGCGTCTGGCTATGCTCTCGGAGTGTAACTCCCATGATTTAGTTAATCGTTATGAAACGAATAACTGTATGTTGAAGAGAGTGCCTGCGTCTGGCTATGCTCTCGGAGTGTAACTCCCATGATTTAGTTAATCGTTATGAAACGAATAACTGTATGTTGAAGAGAGTGCCTGCGTCTGGCTATGCTCTCGGAGTGTAACTCCCATGATTTAGTTAATCGTTATGAAACGAATAACTGTATGTTGAAGAGAGTGCCTGCGTCTGGCTATGCTCTCGGAGTGTAACTCCCATGATTTAGTTAATCGTTATGAAACGAATAACTGTATGTTGAAGAGAGTGCCTGCGTCTGGCTATGCTCTCGGGAGTGTAACTCCCATGATTTAGTTAATCGTTATGAAACGAATAACTGTATGTTGAAGAGAGTGCCTGCGTCTGGCTATGCTCTCGGAGTGTAACTCCCATGATTTAGTTTAATCGTTATGAAACGAATAACTGTATGTTGAAGAGAGTGCCTGCGTCTGGCTATGCTCTCGGAGTGTAACTCCCATGATTTAGTTAATCGTTATGAAACGAATAACTGTATGTTGAAGAGAGTGCCTGCGTCTGGCTATGCTCTCGGAGTGTAACTCCATGATTTAGTTAATCGTTATGAAACGAATAACTGTATGTTGAAGAGAGTGCCTGCGTCTGGCTATGCTCTCGGAGTGTAACTCCCATGATTTAGTTAATCGTTATGAAACGAATAACTGTATGTTGAAGAGAGTGCCTGCGTCTGGCTATGCTCTCGGAGTGTAACTCCCATGATTTAGTTAATCGTTATGAAACGAATAACTGTATGTTGAAGAGAGTGCCTGCGTCTGGCTATGCTCTCGGAGTGTAACTCCCATGATTTAGTTAATCGTTATGAAACGAATAACTGTATGTTGAAGAGAGTGCCTGCGTCTGGCTATGCTCTCGGTGTGTAACTCCCATGATTTAGTTATTCGTTTATGAAAACGAATAACTGTATGTTGAAGAGAGTGCCTGCGTCTGGCTATGCTCTCGGAGTGTA
>NW_025576005.1:0-25878 GCF_905147105.1 Pieris brassicae
TGTAACTCCCATGATTTAGTTAATCGTTATGAAACGAATAACTGTATGTAGAAGAGAGTGCCTGCGTCTGGCTATGCTCTCGGAGTGTAACTCCCATGATTTAGTTAATCGTTATGAAACGAATAACTGTACGTAGAAGAGAGTGCCTGCGTCTGGCTATGCTCTCGGAGTGTAACTCCCATGATTTAGTTAATCGTTATGAAACGAATAACTGTACGTAGAAGAGAGTGCCTGCGTCTGGCTATGCTCTCGGAGTGTAACTCCCATGATTTATTTAATCGTTATGAATCGGAATAACTGTACGTAGAAGAGAGTGCCTGCGTCTGGCTATGCTCTCGGAGTGTAACTCCCATGATTTAGTTAATCGTTATGAAACGAATAACTGTACGTAGAAGAGAGTGCCTGCGTCTGGCTATGCTCTCGGAGTGTAAACTCCCATGATTTAGTTAATCGTTATGAAACGAATAACTGTACGTAGAAGAGAGTGCCTGCGTCTGGCTATGCTCTCGGAGTGTAACTCCCATGATTTAGTTAATCGTTATGAAACGAATAACTGTATGTAGAAGAGAGTGCCTGCGTCTGGCTATGCTCTCGGACTGTAACTCCCATGATTTATTTAATCGTTATGAAACGAATAACTGTACGTAGAAGAGAGTGCCTGCGTCTGGCTATGCTCTCGGAGTGTAACTCCCATGATTTAGTTAATCGTTATGAAACGAATAACTGTACGTAGAAGAGAGTGCCTGCGTCTGGCTATGCTCTCGGAGTGTAAACTCCCATGATTTAGTTAATCGTTATGAAACGAATAACTGTATGTAGAAGAGAGTGCCTGCGTCTGGCTATGCTCTCGGAGTGTAACTCCCATGATTTAGTTAATCGTTATGAAACGAATAACTGTATGTTCCATGATTTAGTTAATCGTTATGAAACGAATAACTGTACGTTGAAGAGAGTGCCTGCGTCTGGCTATGCTCTCGGAGTGTAACTCCCATGATTTAGTTTAATCGTTATGAAACGAATAACTGTATGTTGAAGAGAGTGCCTGCGTCTGGCTATGCTCTCGGAGTGTAACTCCCATGATTTAGTTAATCGTTATGAAACGAATAACTGTATGTAGAAGAGAGTGCCTGCGTCTGGCTATGCTCTCGGAGTGTAACTCCCATGATTTAGTTAATCGTTATGAAACGAATAACTGTATGTAGAAGAGAGTGCCTGCGTCTGGCTATGCTCTCGGAGTGTAACTCCCATGATTTAGTTAATCGTTATGAAACGAATAACTGTATGTAGAAGAGAGTGCCTGCGTCTGGCTATGCTCTCGGAGTGTAACTCCCATGATTTAGTTAATCGTTATGAAACGAATAACTGTATGTAGAAGAGAGTGCCTGCGTCTGGCTATGCTCTCGGAGTGTAACTCCCATGATTTAGTTAATCGTTATGAAACGAATAACTGTATGTTGAAGAGAGTGCCTGCGTCTGGCTATGCTCTCGGAGTGTAACTCCCATGATTTAGTTCATCGTTATGAAACGAATAACTGTATGTTGAAGAGAGTGCCTGCGTCTGGCTATGCTCTCGGAGTGTAACTCCCATGATTTAGTTAATCGTTATGAAACGAATAACTGTATGTAGAAGAGAGTGCCTACGTCTGGCTATGTATGCTCTCGGAGTGTAACTCCCATGATTTAGTTAATCGTTATGAAACGAATAACTGTATGTTGAAGAGAGTGCCTGCGTCTGGCTATGCTCTCGGAGTGTAACTCCCATGATTTAGTTAATCGTTATGAAACGAATAACTGTATGTAGAAGAGAGTGCCTGCGTCTGGCTATGCTCTCGGAGTGTAACTCCCATGATTTAGTTAATCGTTATGAAACGAATAACTGTATGTAGAAGAGAGTGCCTGCGTCTGGCTATGCTCTCGGAGTGTAACTCCCATGATTTAGTTAATCGTTATGAAACGAATAACTGTATGTAGAAGAGAGTGCCTGCGTCTGGCTATGCTCTCGGAGTGTAACTCCCATGATTTAGTTAATCGTTATGAAACGAATAACTGTATGTTGAAGAGAGTGCCTGCGTCTGGCTATGCTCTCGGAGTGTAACTCCCATGATTTAGTTAATCGTTATGAAACGAATAACTGTATGTAGAAGAGAGTGCCTACGTCTGGCTATGTATGCTCTCGGAGTGTAACTCCCATGATTTAGTTAATCGTTATGAAACGAATAACTGTATGTAGAAGAGAGTGCCTGCGTCTGGCTATGCTCTCGGAGTGTAACTCCCATGATTTAGTTAATCGTTATGAAACGAATAACTGTATGTAGAAGAGAGTGCCTGCGTCTGGCTATGCTCTCGGAGTGTAACTCCCATGATTTAGTTAATCGTTATGAAACGAATAACTGTATGTAGAAGAGAGTGCCTGCGTCTGGCTATGCTCTCGGAGTGTAACTCCCATGATTTAGTTAATCGTTATGAAACGAATAACTGTATGTAGAAGAGAGTGCCTGCGTCTGGCTATGCTCTCGGAGTGTAACTCCCATGATTTAGTTAATCGTTATGAAACGAATAACTGTATGTAGAAGAGAGTGCCTGCGTCTGGCTATGCTCTCGGAGTGTAACTCCCATGATTTAGTTAATCGTTATGAAACGAATAACTGTATGTAGAAGAGAGTGCCTGCGTCTGGCTATGCTCTCGGAGTGTAACTCCCATGATTTAGTTAATCGTTATGAAACGAATAACTGTATGTAGAAGAGAGTGCCTGCGTCTGGCTATGCTCTCGGAGTGTAACTCCCATGATTTAGTTAATCGTTATGAAACGAATAACTGTATGTAGAAGAGAGTGCCTGCGTCTGGCTATGCTCTCGGAGTGTAACTCCCATGATTTAGTTAATCGTTATGAAACGAATAACTGTATGTTGAAGAGAGTGCCTGCGTCTGGCTATGCTCTCGGAGTGTAACTCCCATGATTTAGTTCATCGTTATGAAACGAATAACTGTATGTTGAAGAGAGTGCCTGCGTCTGGCTATGCTCTCGGAGTGTAACTCCCATGATTTAGTTAATCGTTATGAAACGAATAACTGTATGTAGAAGAGAGTGCCTACGTCTGGCTATGTATGCTCTCGGAGTGTAACTCCCATGATTTAGTTAATCGTTATGAAACGAATAACTGTATGTAGAAGAGAGTGCCTGCGTCTGGCTATGCTCTCGGAGTGTAACTCCCATGATTTAGTTAATCGTTATGAAACGAATAACTGTATGTAGAAGAGAGTGCCTGCGTCTGGCTATGCTCTCGGAGTGTAACTCCCATGATTTAGTTAATCGTTATGAAACGAATAACTGTATGTAGAAGAGAGTGCCTGCGTCTGGCTATGCTCTCGGAGTGTAACTCCCATGATTTAGTTAATCGTTATGAAACGAATAACTGTATGTAGAAGAGAGTGCCTGCGTCTGGCTATGCTCTCGGAGTGTAACTCCCATGATTTAGTTAATCGTTATGAAACGAATAACTGTATGTAGAAGAGAGTGCCTGCGTCTGGCTATGCTCTCGGAGTGTAACTCCCATGATTTAGTTAATCGTTATGAAACGAATAACTGTATGTAGAAGAGAGTGCCTGCGTCTGGCTATGCTCTCGGAGTGTAACTCCCATGATTTAGTTAATCGTTATGAAACGAATAACTGTATGTAGAAGAGAGTGCCTGCGTCTGGCTATGCTCTCGGAGTGTAACTCCCATGATTTAGTTAATCGTTATGAAACGAATAACTGTATGTAGAAGAGAGTGCCTGCGTCTGGCTATGCTCTCGGAGTGTAACTCCCATGATTTAGTTAATCGTTATGAAACGAATAACTGTATGTAGAAGAGAGTGCCTGCGTCTGGCTATGCTCTCGGAGTGTAACTCCCATGATTTAGTTAATCGTTATGAAACGAATAACTGTATGTAGAAGAGAGTGCCTGCGTCTGGCTATGCTCTCGGAGTGTAACTCCCAGGATTTAGTTAATCGTTATGAAACGAATAACTGTATGTAGAAGAGAGTGCCTGCGTCTGGCTATGCTCTCGGAGTGTAACTCCCATGATTTAGTTAATCGTTATGAAACGAATAACTGTATGTAGAAGAGAGTGCCTGCGTCTGGCTATGCTCTCGGAGTGTAACTCCCATGATTTAGTTAATCGTTATGAAACGAATAACTGTATGTAGAAGAGAGTGCCTGCGTCTGGCTATGCTCTCGGAGTGTAACTCCCATGATTTAGTTAATCGTTATGAAACGAATAACTGTATGTAGAAGAGAGTGCCTGCGTCTGGCTATGCTCTCGGAGTGTAACTCCCATTATTTAGTTAATCGTTATGAAACGAACAATTGTATGTAGAAGAGAGTGCCTGCGTCTGGCTATGCTCTCGGAGTGTAACTCCCATGATTTAGTTAATCGTTATGAAACGAATAACTGTATGTAGAAGAGAGTGCCTGCGTCTGGCTATGCTCTCGGAGTGTAACTCCCATGATTTAGTTAATCGTTATGAAACGAATAACTGTATGTTGAAGAGAGTGCCTGCGTCTGGCTATGCTCTCGGAGTGTAACTCCCATGATTTAGTTAATCGTTATGAAACGAATAACTGTATGTAGAAGAGAGTGCCTACGTCTGGCTATGTATGCTCTCGGAGTGTAACTCCCATGATTTAGTTAATCGTTATGAAACGAATAACTGTATGTAGAAGAGAGTGCCTGCGTCTGGCTATGCTCTCGGAGTGTAACTCCCATGATTTAGTTAATCGTTATGAAACGAATAACTGTATGTAGAAGAGAGTGCCTACGTCTGGCTATGTATGCTCTCGGAGTGTAACTCCCATGATTTAGTTAATCGTTATGAAACGAATAACTGTATGTAGAAGAGAGTGCCTGCGTCTGGCTATGCTCTCGGAGTGTAACTCCCATGATTTAGTTAATCGTTATGAAACGAATAACTGTATGTAGAAGAGAGTGCCTGCGTCTGGCTATGCTCTCGGAGTGTAACTCCCATGATTTAGTTAATCGTTATGAAACGAATAACTGTATGTAGAAGAGAGTGCCTGCGTCTGGCTATGCTCTCGGAGTGTAACTCCCATGATTTAGTTAATCGTTATGAAACGAATAACTGTATGTTGAAGAGAGTGCCTGCGTCTGGCTATGCTCTCGGAGTGTAACTCCCATGATTTAGTTAATCGTTATGAAACGAATAACTGTATGTTGAAGAGAGTGCCTGCGTCTGGCTATGCTCTCGGAGTGTAACTCCCATGATTTAGTTAATCGTTATGAAACGAATAACTGTATGTTGAAGAGAGTGCCTGCGTCTGGCTATGCTCTCGGAGTGTAACTCCCATGATTTAGTTAATCGTTATGAAACGAATAACTGTATGTTGAAGAGAGTGCCTGCGTCTGGCTATGCTCTCGGAGTGTAACTCCCATGATTTAGTTAATCGTTATGAAACGAATAACTGTATGTTGAAGAGAGTGCCTGCGTCTGGCTATGCTCTCGGAGTGTAACTCCCATGATTTAGTTAATCGTTATGAAACGAATAACTGTATGTTGAAGAGAGTGCCTGCGTCTGGCTATGCTCTCGGAGTGTAACTCCCATGATTTAGTTAATCGTTATGAAACGAATAACTGTAAACGAATAACCTTCTAGTATACCTTACTCATAGATGGGCAGAGGCAATTGAGTCCAAGGGGGAGGCACTAGCGGTTAGTTTGGACATAGCGAAAGCCTTCGATCGGGTGTGGCACAAAGCACTGCTCTCGAAGCTACCAGCCTACGGGCTTCCTGAGAAATTATGCGACTGGATCTCCAGCTTTCTAGCCGATCGGAGCATCAAGGTCGTCGTCGACGGAGCATGTTCCGACCTTAAACCCGTGAATGCTGGGGTCCCACAAGGCTGTGTTCTGTCCCCGACCCTGTTTCTTCTGCATATCAATGACATGTTGCAACTTAGCAACATTCATTGCTATGCGGACGACAGCACTGGGGATACTCTTTACACTGGCCGGGCAGGTATTTCTCGGGCAGTTGTCGATGAGTACCGGAACAAACTTGTGTCTGAAGTCGAAACTCTTTTACGTGGAGTCTCGGACTGGGGTAGACTAAACCTAGTCCAATTTAACCCCAAGAAGACACAAGTTTGCGCGTTTTCCGCGAAAAAAATACCCTTTGTCGCTACTCCTCTTTTCGAAAACACTCTTCTTGAAGCCACAGCCAGCATCGGAATACTTGGCGTTGACATATCGAACGACGTTCAGTTTCGCGGTCATTTGGAGGGAAAGGCTAAATTAGCCTCCAAAAAGCTTGGTGTGCTCAGCAAGGCGAGACGGTACTTCACTCCGGGCCACCGCTTGCAACTCTATAAAGCGCAAATACGGCCCCACATGGAATACTGTTCTCACCTCTGGGCGGGGGCTCCCCAGTACCAGCTCCTTCCACTTGACCGTATCCAACGAAGAGCGGTTCGAATCGTCGATGACCAATCCCTCTCCGAGCGGCTCGATCCTTTGGCGTTGCGTAGAGATGTGGGGTCACTCTGCATCTTCTACCGCATTTACCATGGAGAGTGTTCAGAGGAGTTGTTCGGATTAATACCTGCAGCTGAGTTTCAGCATCGGACGTCGAGGCAAAATACAAAATTCCACCCGTATCACCTCGACGTCCGACGTTCCACGACTGAGCGTTTCTCAAGGCAATTTTTGCCGCGCACCACCGCTATGTGGAACCAGCTGCCCACTGAAGTATTTCCGAACCAATTCGACTTAGGGTCCTTCAAGAAAAGAGCGTACAAATTCTTAAAAGGCCGGCAACGCACTCGCGAGCCCTCTGGCATTGAGAGTGTCCATGGGCGGCGGTATCACTTAACATCAGGTGAGCCTCCTGCCCGTTTGCCCCCTATTTTATAAAAAAAAAAAAAAAAAAAAAAAAAAAAAACTGTATGTTGAAGAGAGTGCCTGCGTCTGGCTATGCTCTCGGAGTGTAACTCCCATGATTTAGTTAATCGTTATGAAACGAATAACTGTATGTTGAAGAGAGTGCCTGCGTCTGGCTATGCTCTCGGAGTGTAACTCCCATGATTTAGTTAATCGTTATGAAACGAATAACTGTATGTTGAAGAGAGTGCCTGCGTCTGGCTATGCTCTCGGAGTGTAACTCCCATGATTTAGTTAATCGTTATGAAACGAATAACTGTATGTTGAAGAGAGTGCCTGCGTCTGGCTATGCTCTCGGAGTGTAACTCCCATGATTTAGTTAATCGTTATGAAACGAATAACTGTATGTTGAAGAGAGTGCCTGCGTCTGGCTATGCTCTCGGAGTGTAACTCCCATGATTTAGTTAATCGTTATGAAACGAATAACTGTATGTTGAAGAGAGTGCCTGCGTCTGGCTATGCTCTCGGAGTGTAACTCCCATGATTTAGTTAATCGTTATGAAACGAATAACTGTATGTTGAAGAAAGTGCCTGCGTCTGGCTATGCTCTCGGAGTGTAACTCCCATGATTTAGTTAATCGTTATGAAACGAATAACTGTATGTAGAAGAGAGTGCCTGCGTCTGGCTATGCTCTCGGAGTGTAACTCCCATGATGTTAATCGTTATGAAACGAATAACTGTATGTTGAAGAGAGTGCCTGCGTCTGGCTATGCTCTCGGAGTGTAACTCCCATGATTTAGTTAATCGTTATGAAACGAATAACTGTATGTTGAAGAGAGTGCCTGCGTCTGGCTATGCTCTCGGAGTGTAACTCCCATGATTTAGTTAATCGTTATGAAACGAATAACTGTATGTAGAAGAGAGTGCCTGCGTCTGGCTATGCTCTCGGAGTGTAACTCCCATGATTTAGTTAATCGTTATGAAACGAATAACTGTATGTTGAAGAGAGTGCCTGCGTCTGGCTATGCTCTCGGAGTGTAACTCCCATGATTTAGTTAATCGTTATGAAACGAATAACTGTATGTTGAAGAGAGTGCCTGCGTCTGGCTATGCTCTCGGAGTGTAACTCCCATGATTTAGTTAATCGTTATGAAACGAATAACTGTATGTTGAAGAGAGTGCCTGCGTCTGGCTATGCTCTCGGAGTGTAACTCCCATGATTTAGTTAATCGTTATGAAACGAATAACTGTATGTTGAAGAGAGTGCCTGCGTCTGGCTATGCTCTCGGAGTGTAACTCCCATGATTTAGTTAATCGTTATGAAACGAATAACTGTATGTAGAAGAGAGTGCCTACGTCTGGCTATGTATGCTCTCGGAGTGTAATTCCCATGATTTAGTTAATCGTTATGAAACGAATAACTGTATGTTGAAGAGAGTGCCTGCGTCTGGCTATGCTCTCGGAGTGTAACTCCCATGATTTAGTTAATCGTTTTGAAACGAATAACTGTATGTTGAAGAGAGTGCCTGCGTCTGGCTATGCTCTCGGAGTGTAACTCCCATGATTTAGTTAATCGTTATGAAACGAATAACTGTATGTAGAAGAGAGTGCCTGCGTCTGGCTATGCTCTCGGAGTGTAACTCTCATGATTTAGTTAATCGTTATGAAACGAATAACTGTATGTTGAAGAGAGTGCCTGCGTCTGGCTATGCTCTCGGAGTGTAACTCCCATGATTTAGTTAATCGTTATGAAACGAATAACTGTATGAAGAAGAGAGTGCCTGCGTCTGGCTATGCTCTCGGAGTGTAACTCCCATGATTTAGTTAATCGTTATGAAACGAATAACTGTATGTTGAAGAGAGTGCCTGCGTCTGGCTATGCTCTCGGAGTGTAACTCCCATGATTTAGTTAATCGTTATGAAACGAATAACTGTATGTTGAAGAGAGTGCCTGCGTCTGGCTATGCTCTCGGAGTGTAACTCCCATGATTTAGTTAATCGTTATGAAACGAATAACTGTATGTAGAAGAGAGTGCCTACGTCTGGCTATGTATGCTCTCGGAGTGTAACTCCCATGATTTAGTTAATCGTTATGAAACGAATAACTGTATGTTGAAGAGAGTGCCTGCGTCTGGCTATGCTCTCGGAGTGTAACTCCCATGATTTAGTTAATCGTTATGAAACGAATAACTGTATGTTGAAGAGAGTGCCTGCGTCTGGCTATGCTCTCGGAGTGTAACTCCCATGATTTAGTTAATCGTTATGAAACGAATAACTGTATGTTGAAGAGAGTGCCTGCGTCTGGCTATGCTCTCGGAGTGTAACTCCCATGATTTAGTTAATCGTTATGAAACGAATAACTGTATGTTGAAGAGAGTGCCTGCGTCTGGCTATGCTCTCGGAGTGTAACTCCCATGATTTAGTTAATCGTTATGAAACGAATAACTGTATGTTGAAGAGAGTGCCTGCGTCTGGCTATGCTCTCGGAGTGTAACTCCCATGATTTAGTTAATCGTTATGAAACGAATAACTGTATGTTGAAGAGAGTGCCTGCGTCTGGCTATGCTCTCGGAGTGTAACTCCCATGATTTAGTTAATCGTTATGAAACGAATAACTGTATGTTGAAGAAAGTGCCTGCGTCTGGCTATGCTCTCGGAGTGTAACTCCCATGATTTAGTTAATCGTTATGAAACGAATAACTGTATGTAGAAGAGAGTGCCTGCGTCTGGCTATGCTCTCGGAGTGTAACTCCCATGATTTAGTTAATCGTTATGAAACGAATAACTGTATGTTGAAAAGAGTGCCTGCGTCTGGCTATGCTCTCGGAGTGTAACTCCCATGATTTAGTTAATCGTTATGAAACGAATAACTGTATGTTGAAGAGAGTGCCTGCGTCTGGCTATGCTCTCGGAGTGTAACTCCCATGATTTAGTTAATCGTTATGAAACGAATAACTGTATGTTGAAGAGAGTGCCTGCGTCTGGCTATGCTCTCGGAGTGTAACTCCCATGATTTAGTTAATCGTTATGAAACGAATAACTGTATGTAGAAGAGAGTGCCTGCGTCTGGCTATGCTCTCGGAGTGTAACTCCCATGATTTAGTTAATCGTTATGAAACGAATAACTGTATGTAGAAGAGAGTGCCTGCGTCTGGCTATGCTCTCGGAGTGTAACTCATATGATTTAGTTAATCGTTATGAAACGAATAACTGTATGTTGAAAAGAGTGCCTGCGTCTGGCTATGCTCTCGGAGTGTAACTCCCATGATTTAGTTAATCGTTATGAAACGAATAACTGTATGTAGAAAAGAGAGTGCCTGCGTCTGGCTATGCTCTCGGAGTGTAACTCCCATGATTTAGTTAATCGTTATGAAACGAATAACTGTATGTAGAAGAGAGTGCCTACGTCTGGCTATGTATGCTCTCGGAGTGTAACTCCCATGATTTAGTTAATCGTTATGAAACGAATAACTGTATGTTGAAGAGAGTGCCTGCGTCTGGCTATGCTCTCGGAGTGTAACTCCCATGATTTAGTTAATCGTTATGAAACGAATAACTGTATGTTGAAGAGAGTGCCTGCGTCTGGCTATGCTCTCGGAGTGTAACTCCCATGATTTAGTTAATCGTTATGAAACGAATAACTGTATGTTGAAGAGAGTGCCTGCGTCTGGCTATGCTCTCGGAGTGTAACTCCCATGATTTAGTTAATCGTTATGAAACGAATAACTGTATGTTGAAGAGAGTGCCTGCGTCTGGCTATGCTCTCGGAGTGTAACTCCCATGATTTAGTTAATCGTTATGAAACGAATAAGTGTATGTAGAAGAGAGTGCCTACGTCTGGCTATGTATGCTCTCGGAGTGTAACTCCCATGATTTAGTTAATCGTTATGAAACGAATAACTGTATGTTGAAGAGAGTGCCTGCGTCTGGCTATGCTCTCGGAGTGTAACTCCCATGATTTAGTTAATCGTTATGAAACGAATAACTGTATGTAGAAGAGAGTGCCTACGTCTGGCTATGTATGCTCTCGGAGTGTAATTCCCATGATTTAGTTAATCGTTATGAAACGAATAACTGTATGTTGAAGAGAGTGCCTGCGTCTGGCTATGCTCTCGGAGTGTAACTCCCATGATTTAGTTAATCGTTATGAAACGAATAACTGTATGTTGAAGAGAGTGCCTGCGTCTGGCTATGCTCTCGGAGTGTAACTCCCATGATTTAGTTAATCGTTATGAAACGAATAACTGTATGTTGAAGAGAGTGCCTGCGTCTGGCTATGCTCTCGGAGTGTAACTCCCATGATTTAGTTAATCGTTATGAAACGAATAACTGTATGTAGAAGAGAGTGCCTGCGTCTGGCTATGCTCTCGGAGTGTAACTCCCATGATTTAGTTAATCGTTATGAAACGAATAACTGTATGTAGAAGAGAGTGCCTGCGTCTGGCTATGCTCTCGGAGTGTAACTCCCATGATTTAGTTAATCGTTATGAAACGAATAACTGTATGTAGAAGAGAGTGCCTACGTCTGGCTATGTATGCTCTCGGAGTGTAACTCCCATGATTTAGTTAATCGTTATGAAACGAATAACTGTATGTAGAAGAGAGTGCCTGCGTCTGGCTATGCTCTCGGAGTGTAACTCCCATGATTTAGTTAATCGTTATGAAACGAATAACTGTATGTAGAAGAGAGTGCCTGCGTCTGGCTATGCTCTCGGAGTGTAACTCCCATGATTTAGTTAATCGTTATGAAACGAATAACTGTATGTAGAAGAGAGTGCCTGCGTCTGGCTATGCTCTCGGAGTGTAACTCCCATGATTTAGTTAATCGTTATGAAACGAATAACTGTATGTAGAAGAGAGTGCCTGCGTCTGGCTATGTATGCTCTCGGAGTGTAACTCCCATGATTTAGTTAATCGTTATGAAACGAATAACTGTATGTAGAAGAGAGTGCCTACGTCTGGCTATGTATGCTCTCGGAGTGTAACTCCCATGATTTAGTTAATCGTTATGAAACGAATAACTGTATGTAGAAGAGAGTGCCTACGTCTGGCTATGCTCTCGGAGTGTAACTCCCATGATTTAGTTAATCGTTATGAAACGAATAACTGTATGTAGAAGAGAGTGCCTGCGTCTGGCTATACTCTCGGAGTGTAACTCCCATGATTTAGTTAATCGTTATGAAACGAATAACTGTATGTAGAAGAGAGTGCCTGCGTCTGGCTATGCTCTCGGAGTGTAACTCCCATGATTTAGTTAATCGTTATGAAACGAATAACTGTATGTAGAAGAGAGTGCCTGCGTCTGGCTATGCTCTCGGAGTGTAACTCCCATGATTTAGTTAATCGTTATGAAACGAATAACTGTATGTAGAAGAGAGTGCCTGCGTCTGGCTATGCTCTCGGAGTGTAACTCCCATGATTTAGTTAATCGTTATGAAACGAATAACTGTATGTAGAAGAGAGTGCCTACGTCTGGCTATGTATGCTCTCGGAGTGTAACTCCCATGATTTAGTTAATCGTTATGAAACGAATAACTGTATGTAGAAGAGAGTGCCTGCGTCTGGCTATGCTCTCGGAGTGTAACTCCCATGATTTAGTTAATCGTTATGAAACGAATTACTGTATGTAGAAGAGAGTGCCTGCGTCTGGCTATGCTCTCGGAGTGTAACTCCCATGATTTAGTTAATCGTTATGAAACGAATAACTGTATGTAGAAGAGAGTGCCTGCGTCTGGCTATGCTCTCGGAGTGTAACTCCCATGATTTAGTTAATCGTTATGAAACGAATAACTGTATGTAGAAGAGAGTGCCTGCGTCTGGCTATGCTCTCGGAGTGTAACTCCCATGATTTAGTTAATCGTTATGAAACGAATAACTGTATGTAGAAGAGAGTGCCTGCGTCTGGCTATGCTCTCGGAGTGTAACTCCCATGATTTAGTTAATCGTTATGAAACGAATAACTGTATGTAGAAGAGAGTGCCTGCGTCTGGCTATGCTCTCGGAGTGTAACTCCCATGATTTAGTTAATCGTTATGAAACGAATAACTGTATGTAGAAGAGAGTGCCTGCGTCTGGCTATGCTCTCGGAGTGTAACTCCCATGATTTAGTTAATCGTTATGAAACGAATAACTGTATGTAGAAGAGAGTGCCTGCGTCTGGCTATGCTCTCGGAGTGTAACTCCCATGATTTAGTTAATCGTTATGAAACGAATAACTGTATGTTGAAGAGAGTGCCTGCGTCTGGCTATGCTCTCGGAGTGTAACTCCCATGATTTAGTTAATCGTTATGAAACGAATAACTGTATGTTGAAGAGAGTGCCTGCGTCTGGCTATGCTCTCGGAGTGTAACTCCCATGATTTAGTTAATCGTTATGAAACGAATAACTGTATGTAGAAGAGAGTGCCTGCGTCTGGCTATGCTCTCGGAGTGTAACTCCCATGATTTAGTTAATCGTTATGAAACGAATAACTGTATGTAGAAGAGAGTGCCTGCGTCTGGCTATGCTCTCGGAGTGTAACTCCCATTATTTAGTTAATCGTTATGAAACGAACAATTGTATGTAGAAGAGAGTGCCTGCGTCTGGCTATGCTCTCGGAGTGTAACTCCCATGATTTAGTTAATCGTTATGAAACGAATAACTGTATGTAGAAGAGAGTGCCTGCGTCTGGCTATGCTCTCGGAGTGTAACTCCCATGATTTAGTTAATCGTTATGAAACGAATAACTGTATGTTGAAGAGAGTGCCTGCGTCTGGCTATGCTCTCGGAGTGTAACTCCCATGATTTAGTTAATCGTTATGAAACGAATAACTGTATGTAGAAGAGAGTGCCTACGTCTGGCTATGTATGCTCTCGGAGTGTAACTCCCATGATTTAGTTAATCGTTATGAAACGAATAACTGTATGTTGAAGAGAGTGCCTGCGTCTGGCTATGCTCTCGGAGTGTAACTCCCATGATTTAGTTAATCGTTATGAAACGAATAACTGTATGTTGAAGAGAGTGCCTGCGTCTGGCTATGCTCTCGGAGTGTAACTCCCATGATTTAGTTAATCGTTATGAAACGAATAACTGTATGTAGAAGAGAGTGCCTACGTCTGGCTATGCTCTCGGAGTGTAACTCCCATGATTTAGTTAATCGTTATGAAACGAATAACTGTATGTTGAAGAGAGTGCCTGCGTCTGGCTATGCTCTCGGAGTGTAACTCCCATGATTTAGTTAATCGTTATGAAACGAATAACTGTATGTAGAAGAGAGTGCCTGCGTCTGGCTATGCTCTCGGAGTGTAACTCCCATGATTTTGTTAATCGTTATGAAACGAATAACTGTATGTAGAAGAGAGTGCCTGCGTCTGGCTATGCTCTCGGAGTGTAACTCCCATGATTTAGTTAATCGTTATGAAACGAATAACTGTATGTAGAAGAGAGTGCCTGCGTCTGGCTATGCTCTCGGAGTGTAACTCCCATGATTTAGTTAATCGTTATGAAACGAATAACTGTATGTAGAAGAGAGTGCCTGCGTCTGGCTATGCTCTCGGAGTGTAACTCCCATGATTTAGTTAATCGTTATGAAACGAATAACTGTATGTAGAAGAGAGTGCCTGCGTCTGGCTATGCTCTCGGAGTGTAACTCCCATGATTTAGTTAATCGTTATGAAACGAATAACTGTATGTAGAAGAGAGTGCCTGCGTCTGGCTATGCTCTCGGAGTGTAACTCCCATGATTTAGTTAATCGTTATGAAACGAATAACTGTATGTTGAAGAGAGTGCCTGCGTCTGGCTATGCTCTCGGAGTGTAACTCCCATGATTTAGTTAATCGTTATGAAACGAATAACTGTATGTTGAAGAGAGTGCCTGCGTCTGGCTATGCTCTCGGAGTGTAACTCCCATGATTTAGTTAATCGTTATGAAACGAATAACTGTATGTAGAAGAGAGTGCCTGCGTCTGGCTATGCTCTCGGAGTGTAACTCCCATGATTTAGTTAATCGTTATGAAACGAATAACTGTATGTAGAAGAGAGTGCCTGCGTCTGGCTATGCTCTCGGAGTGTAACTCCCATGATTTAGTTAATCGTTATGAAACGAATAACTGTACGTAGAAGAGAGTGCCTGCGTCTGGCTATGCTCTCGGAGTGTAACTCCCATGATTTAGTTAATCGTTATGAAACGAATAACTGTACGTAGAAGAGAGTGCCTGCGTCTGGCTATGCTCTCGGAGTGTAACTCCCATGATTTATTTAATCGTTATGAATCGAATAACTGTACGTAGAAGAGAGTGCCTGCGTCTGGCTATGCTCTCGGAGTGTAACTCCCATGATTTAGTTAATCGTTATGAAACGAATAACTGTACGTAGAAGAGAGTGCCTGCGTCTGGCTATGCTCTCGGAGTGTAACTCCCATGATTTAGTTAATCGTTATGAAACGAATAACTGTACGTAGAAGAGAGTGCCTGCGTCTGGCTATGCTCTCGGAGTGTAACTCCCATGATTTAGTTAATCGTTATGAAACGAATAACTGTATGTAGAAGAGAGTGCCTGCGTCTGGCTATGCTCTCGGACTGTAACTCCCATGATTTATTTAATCGTTATGAAACGAATAACTGTACGTAGAAGAGAGTGCCTGCGTCTGGCTATGCTCTCGGAGTGTAACTCCCATGATTTAGTTAATCGTTATGAAACGAATAACTGTACGTAGAAGAGAGTGCCTGCGTCTGGCTATGCTCTCGGAGTGTAACTCCCATGATTTAGTTAATCGTTATGAAACGAATAACTGTATGTAGAAGAGAGTGCCTGCGTCTGGCTATGCTCTCGGAGTGTAACTCCCATGATTTAGTTAATCGTTATGAAACGAATAACTGTATGTTCCATGATTTAGTTAATCGTTTTGAAACGAATAACTGTACGTTGAAGAGAGTGCCTGCGTCTGGCTATGCTCTCGGAGTGTAACTCCCATGATTTAGTTAATCGTTATGAAACGAATAACTGTATGTTGAAGAGAGTGCCTGCGTCTGGCTATGCTCTCGGAGTGTAACTCCCATGATTTAGTTAATCGTTATGAAACGAATAACTGTATGTAGAAGAGAGTGCCTGCGTCTGGCTATGCTCTCGGAGTGTAACTCCCATGATTTAGTTAATCGTTATGAAACGAATAACTGTATGTAGAAGAGAGTGCCTGCGTCTGGCTATGCTCTCGGAGTGTAACTCCCATGATTTAGTTAATCGTTATGAAACGAATAACTGTATGTAGAAGAGAGTGCCTGCGTCTGGCTATGCTCTCGGAGTGTAACTCCCATGATTTAGTTAATCGTTATGAAACGAATAACTGTATGTAGAAGAGAGTGCCTGCGTCTGGCTATGCTCTCGGAGTGTAACTCCCATGATTTAGTTAATCGTTATGAAACGAATAACTGTATGTTGAAGAGAGTGCCTGCGTCTGGCTATGCTCTCGGAGTGTAACTCCCATGATTTAGTTCATCGTTATGAAACGAATAACTGTATGTTGAAGAGAGTGCCTGCGTCTGGCTATGCTCTCGGAGTGTAACTCCCATGATTTAGTTAATCGTTATGAAACGAATAACTGTATGTAGAAGAGAGTGCCTACGTCTGGCTATGTATGCTCTCGGAGTGTAACTCCCATGATTTAGTTAATCGTTATGAAACGAATAACTGTATGTAGAAGAGAGTGCCTGCGTCTGGCTATGCTCTCGGAGTGTAACTCCCATGATTTAGTTAATCGTTATGAAACGAATAACTGTATGTAGAAGAGAGTGCCTGCGTCTGGCTATGCTCTCGGAGTGTAACTCCCATGATTTAGTTAATCGTTATGAAACGAATAACTGTATGTAGAAGAGAGTGCCTGCGTCTGGCTATGCTCTCGGAGTGTAACTCCCATGATTTAGTTAATCGTTATGAAACGAATAACTGTATGTAGAAGAGAGTGCCTGCGTCTGGCTATGCTCTCGGAGTGTAACTCCCATGATTTAGTTAATCGTTATGAAACGAATAACTGTATGTTGAAGAGAGTGCCTGCGTCTGGCTATGCTCTCGGAGTGTAACTCCCATGATTTAGTTAATCGTTATGAAACGAATAACTGTATGTAGAAGAGAGTGCCTACGTCTGGCTATGTATGCTCTCGGAGTGTAACTCCCATGATTTAGTTAATCGTTATGAAACGAATAACTGTATGTAGAAGAGAGTGCCTGCGTCTGGCTATGCTCTCGGAGTGTAACTCCCATGATTTAGTTAATCGTTATGAAACGAATAACTGTATGTAGAAGAGAGTGCCTGCGTCTGGCTATGCTCTCGGAGTGTAACTCCCATGATTTAGTTAATCGTTATGAAACGAATAACTGTATGTAGAAGAGAGTGCCTGCGTCTGGCTATGCTCTCGGAGTGTAACTCCCATGATTTAGTTAATCGTTATGAAACGAATAACTGTATGTAGAAGAGAGTGCCTGCGTCTGGCTATGCTCTCGGAGTGTAACTCCCATGATTTAGTTAATCGTTATGAAACGAATAACTGTATGTAGAAGAGAGTGCCTGCGTCTGGCTATGCTCTCGGAGTGTAACTCCCATGATTTAGTTAATCGTTATGAAACGAATAACTGTATGTAGAAGAGAGTGCCTGCGTCTGGCTATGCTCTCGGAGTGTAACTCCCATGATTTAGTTAATCGTTATGAAACGAATAACTGTATGTAGAAGAGAGTGCCTGCGTCTGGCTATGCTCTCGGAGTGTAACTCCCATGATTTAGTTAATCGTTATGAAACGAATAACTGTATGTAGAAGAGAGTGCCTGCGTCTGGCTATGCTCTCGGAGTGTAACTCCCATGATTTAGTTAATCGTTATGAAACGAATAACTGTATGTTGAAGAGAGTGCCTGCGTCTGGCTATGCTCTCGGAGTGTAACTCCCATGATTTAGTTCATCGTTATGAAACGAATAACTGTATGTTGAAGAGAGTGCCTGCGTCTGGCTATGCTCTCGGAGTGTAACTCCCATGATTTAGTTAATCGTTATGAAACGAATAACTGTATGTAGAAGAGAGTGCCTACGTCTGGCTATGTATGCTCTCGGAGTGTAACTCCCATGATTTAGTTAATCGTTATGAAACGAATAACTGTATGTAGAAGAGAGTGCCTGCGTCTGGCTATGCTCTCGGAGTGTAACTCCCATGATTTAGTTAATCGTTATGAAACGAATAACTGTATGTAGAAGAGAGTGCCTGCGTCTGGCTATGCTCTCGGAGTGTAACTCCCATGATTTAGTTAATCGTTATGAAACGAATAACTGTATGTAGAAGAGAGTGCCTGCGTCTGGCTATGCTCTCGGAGTGTAACTCCCATGATTTAGTTAATCGTTATGAAACGAATAACTGTATGTAGAAGAGAGTGCCTGCGTCTGGCTATGCTCTCGGAGTGTAACTCCCATGATTTAGTTAATCGTTATGAAACGAATAACTGTATGTAGAAGAGAGTGCCTGCGTCTGGCTATGCTCTCGGAGTGTAACTCCCATGATTTAGTTAATCGTTATGAAACGAATAACTGTATGTAGAAGAGAGTGCCTGCGTCTGGCTATGCTCTCGGAGTGTAACTCCCATGATTTAGTTAATCGTTATGAAACGAATAACTGTATGTAGAAGAGAGTGCCTGCGTCTGGCTATGCTCTCGGAGTGTAACTCCCATGATTTAGTTAATCGTTATGAAACGAATAACTGTATGTAGAAGAGAGTGCCTGCGTCTGGCTATGCTCTCGGAGTGTAACTCCCATGATTTAGTTAATCGTTATGAAACGAATAACTGTATGTAGAAGAGAGTGCCTGCGTCTGGCTATGCTCTCGGAGTGTAACTCCCATGATTTAGTTAATCGTTATGAAACGAATAACTGTATGTAGAAGAGAGTGCCTGCGTCTGGCTATGCTCTCGGAGTGTAACTCCCAGGATTTAGTTAATCGTTATGAAACGAATAACTGTATGTAGAAGAGAGTGCCTGCGTCTGGCTATGCTCTCGGAGTGTAACTCCCATGATTTAGTTAATCGTTATGAAACGAATAACTGTATGTAGAAGAGAGTGCCTGCGTCTGGCTATGCTCTCGGAGTGTAACTCCCATGATTTAGTTAATCGTTATGAAACGAATAACTGTATGTAGAAGAGAGTGCCTGCGTCTGGCTATGCTCTCGGAGTGTAACTCCCATGATTTAGTTAATCGTTATGAAACGAATAACTGTATGTAGAAGAGAGTGCCTGCGTCTGGCTATGCTCTCGGAGTGTAACTCCCATTATTTAGTTAATCGTTATGAAACGAACAATTGTATGTAGAAGAGAGTGCCTGCGTCTGGCTATGCTCTCGGAGTGTAACTCCCATGATTTAGTTAATCGTTATGAAACGAATAACTGTATGTAGAAGAGAGTGCCTGCGTCTGGCTATGCTCTCGGAGTGTAACTCCCATGATTTAGTTAATCGTTATGAAACGAATAACTGTATGTTGAAGAGAGTGCCTGCGTCTGGCTATGCTCTCGGAGTGTAACTCCCATGATTTAGTTAATCGTTATGAAACGAATAACTGTATGTAGAAGAGAGTGCCTACGTCTGGCTATGTATGCTCTCGGAGTGTAACTCCCATGATTTAGTTAATCGTTATGAAACGAATAACTGTATGTAGAAGAGAGTGCCTGCGTCTGGCTATGCTCTCGGAGTGTAACTCCCATGATTTAGTTAATCGTTATGAAACGAATAACTGTATGTAGAAGAGAGTGCCTACGTCTGGCTATGTATGCTCTCGGAGTGTAACTCCCATGATTTAGTTAATCGTTATGAAACGAATAACTGTATGTAGAAGAGAGTGCCTGCGTCTGGCTATGCTCTCGGAGTGTAACTCCCATGATTTAGTTAATCGTTATGAAACGAATAACTGTATGTAGAAGAGAGTGCCTGCGTCTGGCTATGCTCTCGGAGTGTAACTCCCATGATTTAGTTAATCGTTATGAAACGAATAACTGTATGTAGAAGAGAGTGCCTGCGTCTGGCTATGCTCTCGGAGTGTAACTCCCATGATTTAGTTAATCGTTATGAAACGAATAACTGTATGTTGAAGAGAGTGCCTGCGTCTGGCTATGCTCTCGGAGTGTAACTCCCATGATTTAGTTAATCGTTATGAAACGAATAACTGTATGTTGAAGAGAGTGCCTGCGTCTGGCTATGCTCTCGGAGTGTAACTCCCATGATTTAGTTAATCGTTATGAAACGAATAACTGTATGTTGAAGAGAGTGCCTGCGTCTGGCTATGCTCTCGGAGTGTAACTCCCATGATTTAGTTAATCGTTATGAAACGAATAACTGTATGTTGAAGAGAGTGCCTGCGTCTGGCTATGCTCTCGGAGTGTAACTCCCATGATTTAGTTAATCGTTATGAAACGAATAACTGTATGTTGAAGAGAGTGCCTGCGTCTGGCTATGCTCTCGGAGTGTAACTCCCATGATTTAGTTAATCGTTATGAAACGAATAACTGTATGTTGAAGAGAGTGCCTGCGTCTGGCTATGCTCTCGGAGTGTAACTCCCATGATTTAGTTAATCGTTATGAAACGAATAACTGTAAACGAATAACCTTCTAGTATACCTTACTCATAGATGGGCAGAGGCAATTGAGTCCAAGGGGGAGGCACTAGCGGTTAGTTTGGACATAGCGAAAGCCTTCGATCGGGTGTGGCACAAAGCACTGCTCTCGAAGCTACCAGCCTACGGGCTTCCTGAGAAATTATGCGACTGGATCTCCAGCTTTCTAGCCGATCGGAGCATCAAGGTCGTCGTCGACGGAGCATGTTCCGACCTTAAACCCGTGAATGCTGGGGTCCCACAAGGCTGTGTTCTGTCCCCGACCCTGTTTCTTCTGCATATCAATGACATGTTGCAACTTAGCAACATTCATTGCTATGCGGACGACAGCACTGGGGATACTCTTTACACTGGCCGGGCAGGTATTTCTCGGGCAGTTGTCGATGAGTACCGGAACAAACTTGTGTCTGAAGTCGAAACTCTTTTACGTGGAGTCTCGGACTGGGGTAGACTAAACCTAGTCCAATTTAACCCCAAGAAGACACAAGTTTGCGCGTTTTCCGCGAAAAAAATACCCTTTGTCGCTACTCCTCTTTTCGAAAACACTCTTCTTGAAGCCACAGCCAGCATCGGAATACTTGGCGTTGACATATCGAACGACGTTCAGTTTCGCGGTCATTTGGAGGGAAAGGCTAAATTAGCCTCCAAAAAGCTTGGTGTGCTCAGCAAGGCGAGACGGTACTTCACTCCGGGCCACCGCTTGCAACTCTATAAAGCGCAAATACGGCCCCACATGGAATACTGTTCTCACCTCTGGGCGGGGGCTCCCCAGTACCAGCTCCTTCCACTTGACCGTATCCAACGAAGAGCGGTTCGAATCGTCGATGACCAATCCCTCTCCGAGCGGCTCGATCCTTTGGCGTTGCGTAGAGATGTGGGGTCACTCTGCATCTTCTACCGCATTTACCATGGAGAGTGTTCAGAGGAGTTGTTCGGATTAATACCTGCAGCTGAGTTTCAGCATCGGACGTCGAGGCAAAATACAAAATTCCACCCGTATCACCTCGACGTCCGACGTTCCACGACTGAGCGTTTCTCAAGGCAATTTTTGCCGCGCACCACCGCTATGTGGAACCAGCTGCCCACTGAAGTATTTCCGAACCAATTCGACTTAGGGTCCTTCAAGAAAAGAGCGTACAAATTCTTAAAAGGCCGGCAACGCACTCGCGAGCCCTCTGGCATTGAGAGTGTCCATGGGCGGCGGTATCACTTAACATCAGGTGAGCCTCCTGCCCGTTTGCCCCCTATTTTATAAAAAAAAAAAAAAAAAAAAAAAAAAAAAAACTGTATGTTGAAGAGAGTGCCTGCGTCTGGCTATGCTCTCGGAGTGTAACTCCCATGATTTAGTTAATCGTTATGAAACGAATAACTGTATGTTGAAGAGAGTGCCTGCGTCTGGCTATGCTCTCGGAGTGTAACTCCCATGATTTAGTTAATCGTTATGAAACGAATAACTGTATGTTGAAGAGAGTGCCTGCGTCTGGCTATGCTCTCGGAGTGTAACTCCCATGATTTAGTTAATCGTTATGAAACGAATAACTGTATGTTGAAGAGAGTGCCTGCGTCTGGCTATGCTCTCGGAGTGTAACTCCCATGATTTAGTTAATCGTTATGAAACGAATAACTGTATGTTGAAGAGAGTGCCTGCGTCTGGCTATGCTCTCGGAGTGTAACTCCCATGATTTAGTTAATCGTTATGAAACGAATAACTGTATGTTGAAGAGAGTGCCTGCGTCTGGCTATGCTCTCGGAGTGTAACTCCCATGATTTAGTTAATCGTTATGAAACGAATAACTGTATGTTGAAGAAAGTGCCTGCGTCTGGCTATGCTCTCGGAGTGTAACTCCCATGATTTAGTTAATCGTTATGAAACGAATAACTGTATGTAGAAGAGAGTGCCTGCGTCTGGCTATGCTCTCGGAGTGTAACTCCCATGATGTTAATCGTTATGAAACGAATAACTGTATGTTGAAGAGAGTGCCTGCGTCTGGCTATGCTCTCGGAGTGTAACTCCCATGATTTAGTTAATCGTTATGAAACGAATAACTGTATGTTGAAGAGAGTGCCTGCGTCTGGCTATGCTCTCGGAGTGTAACTCCCATGATTTAGTTAATCGTTATGAAACGAATAACTGTATGTAGAAGAGAGTGCCTGCGTCTGGCTATGCTCTCGGAGTGTAACTCCCATGATTTAGTTAATCGTTATGAAACGAATAACTGTATGTTGAAGAGAGTGCCTGCGTCTGGCTATGCTCTCGGAGTGTAACTCCCATGATTTAGTTAATCGTTATGAAACGAATAACTGTATGTTGAAGAGAGTGCCTGCGTCTGGCTATGCTCTCGGAGTGTAACTCCCATGATTTAGTTAATCGTTATGAAACGAATAACTGTATGTTGAAGAGAGTGCCTGCGTCTGGCTATGCTCTCGGAGTGTAACTCCCATGATTTAGTTAATCGTTATGAAACGAATAACTGTATGTTGAAGAGAGTGCCTGCGTCTGGCTATGCTCTCGGAGTGTAACTCCCATGATTTAGTTAATCGTTATGAAACGAATAACTGTATGTAGAAGAGAGTGCCTACGTCTGGCTATGTATGCTCTCGGAGTGTAATTCCCATGATTTAGTTAATCGTTATGAAACGAATAACTGTATGTTGAAGAGAGTGCCTGCGTCTGGCTATGCTCTCGGAGTGTAACTCCCATGATTTAGTTAATCGTTTTGAAACGAATAACTGTATGTTGAAGAGAGTGCCTGCGTCTGGCTATGCTCTCGGAGTGTAACTCCCATGATTTAGTTAATCGTTATGAAACGAATAACTGTATGTAGAAGAGAGTGCCTGCGTCTGGCTATGCTCTCGGAGTGTAACTCTCATGATTTAGTTAATCGTTATGAAACGAATAACTGTATGTTGAAGAGAGTGCCTGCGTCTGGCTATGCTCTCGGAGTGTAACTCCCATGATTTAGTTAATCGTTATGAAACGAATAACTGTATGAAGAAGAGAGTGCCTGCGTCTGGCTATGCTCTCGGAGTGTAACTCCCATGATTTAGTTAATCGTTATGAAACGAATAACTGTATGTTGAAGAGAGTGCCTGCGTCTGGCTATGCTCTCGGAGTGTAACTCCCATGATTTAGTTAATCGTTATGAAACGAATAACTGTATGTTGAAGAGAGTGCCTGCGTCTGGCTATGCTCTCGGAGTGTAACTCCCATGATTTAGTTAATCGTTATGAAACGAATAACTGTATGTAGAAGAGAGTGCCTACGTCTGGCTATGTATGCTCTCGGAGTGTAACTCCCATGATTTAGTTAATCGTTATGAAACGAATAACTGTATGTTGAAGAGAGTGCCTGCGTCTGGCTATGCTCTCGGAGTGTAACTCCCATGATTTAGTTAATCGTTATGAAACGAATAACTGTATGTTGAAGAGAGTGCCTGCGTCTGGCTATGCTCTCGGAGTGTAACTCCCATGATTTAGTTAATCGTTATGAAACGAATAACTGTATGTTGAAGAGAGTGCCTGCGTCTGGCTATGCTCTCGGAGTGTAACTCCCATGATTTAGTTAATCGTTATGAAACGAATAACTGTATGTTGAAGAGAGTGCCTGCGTCTGGCTATGCTCTCGGAGTGTAACTCCCATGATTTAGTTAATCGTTATGAAACGAATAACTGTATGTTGAAGAGAGTGCCTGCGTCTGGCTATGCTCTCGGAGTGTAACTCCCATGATTTAGTTAATCGTTATGAAACGAATAACTGTATGTTGAAGAGAGTGCCTGCGTCTGGCTATGCTCTCGGAGTGTAACTCCCATGATTTAGTTAATCGTTATGAAACGAATAACTGTATGTTGAAGAAAGTGCCTGCGTCTGGCTATGCTCTCGGAGTGTAACTCCCATGATTTAGTTAATCGTTATGAAACGAATAACTGTATGTAGAAGAGAGTGCCTGCGTCTGGCTATGCTCTCGGAGTGTAACTCCCATGATTTAGTTAATCGTTATGAAACGAATAACTGTATGTTGAAAAGAGTGCCTGCGTCTGGCTATGCTCTCGGAGTGTAACTCCCATGATTTAGTTAATCGTTATGAAACGAATAACTGTATGTTGAAGAGAGTGCCTGCGTCTGGCTATGCTCTCGGAGTGTAACTCCCATGATTTAGTTAATCGTTATGAAACGAATAACTGTATGTTGAAGAGAGTGCCTGCGTCTGGCTATGCTCTCGGAGTGTAACTCCCATGATTTAGTTAATCGTTATGAAACGAATAACTGTATGTAGAAGAGAGTGCCTGCGTCTGGCTATGCTCTCGGAGTGTAACTCCCATGATTTAGTTAATCGTTATGAAACGAATAACTGTATGTAGAAGAGAGTGCCTGCGTCTGGCTATGCTCTCGGAGTGTAACTCATATGATTTAGTTAATCGTTATGAAACGAATAACTGTATGTTGAAAAGAGTGCCTGCGTCTGGCTATGCTCTCGGAGTGTAACTCCCATGATTTAGTTAATCGTTATGAAACGAATAACTGTATGTAGAAAAGAGAGTGCCTGCGTCTGGCTATGCTCTCGGAGTGTAACTCCCATGATTTAGTTAATCGTTATGAAACGAATAACTGTATGTAGAAGAGAGTGCCTACGTCTGGCTATGTATGCTCTCGGAGTGTAACTCCCATGATTTAGTTAATCGTTATGAAACGAATAACTGTATGTTGAAGAGAGTGCCTGCGTCTGGCTATGCTCTCGGAGTGTAACTCCCATGATTTAGTTAATCGTTATGAAACGAATAACTGTATGTTGAAGAGAGTGCCTGCGTCTGGCTATGCTCTCGGAGTGTAACTCCCATGATTTAGTTAATCGTTATGAAACGAATAACTGTATGTTGGAAGAGAGTGCCTGCGTCTGGCTATGCTCTCGGAGTGTAACTCCCATGATTTAGTTAATCGTTATGAAACGAATAACTGTATGTTGAAGAGAGTGCCTGCGTCTGGCTATGCTCTCGGAGTGTAACTCCCATGATTTAGTTAATCGTTATGAAACGAATAAGTGTATGTAGAAGAGAGTGCCTACGTCTGGCTATGTATGCTCTCGGAGTGTAACTCCCATGATTTAGTTAATCGTTATGAAACGAATAACTGTATGTTGAAGAGAGTGCCTGCGTCTGGCTATGCTCTCGGAGTGTAACTCCCATGATTTAGTTAATCGTTATGAAACGAATAACTGTATGTAGAAGAGAGTGCCTACGTCTGGCTATGTATGCTCTCGGAGTGTAATTCCCATGATTTAGTTAATCGTTATGAAACGAATAACTGTATGTTGAAGAGAGTGCCTGCGTCTGGCTATGCTCTCGGAGTGTAACTCCCATGATTTAGTTAATCGTTATGAAACGAATAACT
>NW_025576006.1:0-25856 GCF_905147105.1 Pieris brassicae
TGTAGAAGAGAGTGCCTACGTCTGGCTATGTATGCTCTCGGAGTGTAACTCCATGATTTAGTTAATCGTTATGAAACGAATAACTGTATGTAGAAGAGAGTGCCTGCGTCTGGCTATGCTCTCGGAGTGTAACTCCCATGATTTAGTTAATCGTTATGAAACGAATAACTGTATGTAGAAGAGAGTGCCTACGTCTGGCTATGTATGCTCTCGGGGTGTAACTCCCATGATTTAGTTAATCGTTATGAAACGAATAACTGTATGTTGAAGAGAGTGCCTGCGTCTGGCTATGCTCTCGGAGTGTAACTCCCATGATTTAGTTAATCGTTATGAAACGAATAACTGTATGTAGAAGAGAGTGCCTACGTCTGGCTATGTATGCTCTCGGAGTGTAACTCCCATGATTTAGTTAATCGTTATGAAACGAATAACTGTATGTTGAAGAGAGTGCCTGCGTCTGGCTATGCTCTCGGAGTGTAACTCCCATGATTTAGTTAATCGTTATGAAACGAATAACTGTACGTAGAAGAGAGTGCCTGCGTCTGGCTATGCTCTCGGAGTGTAACTCCATGATTTAGTTAATCGTTATGAAACGAATAACTGTATGTTGAAGAGAGTGCCTGCGTCTGGCTATGCTCTCGGAGTGTAACTCCCATGATTTAGTTAATCGTTATGAAACGAATAACTGTATGTTGAAGAGAGTGCCTGCGTCTGGCTATGCTCTCGGAGTGTAACTCCCATGATTTAGTTAATCGTTATGAAACGAATAACTGTATGTTGAAGAGAGTGCCTGCGTCTGGCTATGCTCTCGGAGTGTAACTCCCATGATTTAGTTAATCGTTATGAAACGAATAAACTGTATGTAGAAGAGAGTGCCTACGTCTGGCTATGTATGCTCTCGGGGTGTAACTCCCATGATTTAGTTAATCGTTATGAAACGAATAACTGTATGTTGAAGAGAGTGCCTGCGTCTGGCTATGCTCTCGGAGTGTAACTCCCATGATTTAGTTAATCGTTATGAAACGAATAACTGTATGTTGAAGAGAGTGCCTGCGTCTGGCTATGCTCTCGGAGTGTAACTCCCATGATTTAGTTAATCGTTATGAAACGAATAACTGTATGTTGAAGAGAGTGCCTGCGTCTGGCTATGCTCTCGGAGTGTAACTCCCATGATTTAGTTAATCGTTATGAAACGAATAACTGTATGTTGAAGAGAGTGCCTGCGTCTGGCTATGCTCTCGGAGTGTAACTCCCATGATTTAGTTAATCGTTATGAAACGAATAACTGTATGTTGAAGAGAGTGCCTGCGTCTGGCTATGCTCTCGGAGTGTAACTCCCATGATTTAGTTAATCGTTATGAAACGAATAACTGTATGTTGAAGAGAGTGCCTGCGTCTGGCTATGCTCTCGGAGTGTAACTCCCATGATTTAGTTAATCGTTATGAAACGAATAACTGTATGTTGAAGAGAGTGCCTGCGTCTGGCTATGCTCTCGGAGTGTAACTCCCATGATTTAGTTAATCGTTATGAAACGAATAACTGTATGTTGAAGAGAGTGCCTGCGTCTGGCTATGCTCTCGGAGTGTAACTCCCATGATTTAGTTAATCGTTATGAAACGAATAACTGTATGTAGAAGAGAGTACCTACGTCTGGCTATGTATGCTCTCGGGGTGTAACTCCCATGATTTAGTTAATCGTTATGAAACGAATAACTGTATGTTGAAGAGAGTGCCTGCGTCTGGCTATGCTCTCGGAGTGTAACTCCCATGATTTAGTTAATCGTTATGAAACGAATAACTGTATGTTGAAGAGAGTGCCTGCGTCTGGCTATGTTCTCGGAGTGTAACTCCCATGATTTAGTTAATCGTTATGAAACGAATAACTGTATGTTGAAGAGAGTGCCTGCGTCTGGCTATGCTCTCGGAGTGTAACTCCCATGATTTAGTTAATCGTTACGAAACGAATAACTGTATGTTGAAGAGAGTGCCTGCGTCTGGATATGCTCTGGGAGTGTAACTCCCATGATTAAGTTAATCGTTATGAAACGAATAACTGTATGTAGAAGAGAGTGCCTGCGTCTGGCTATGCTCTCGGAGTGTAACTTCCATGATTTAGTTAATCGTTATGAAACGAATAACTGTATGTTGAAGAGAGTGCCTGCGTCTGGCTATGCTCTCGGAGTGTAACTCCCATGATTTAGTTAATCGTTATGAAACGAATAACTGTATGTTGAAGAGAGTGCCTGCGTCTGGCTATGCTCTCGGAGTGTAACTCCCATGATTTAGTTAATCGTTATGAAACGAATAACTGTATGTTGAAGAGAGTGCCTGCGTCTGGCTATGCTCTCGGAGTGTAACTCCATGATTTAGTTAATCGTTATGAAACGAATAACTGTATGTTGAAGAGAGTGCCTGCGTCTGGCTATGCTCTCGGAGTGTAACTCCCATGATTTAGTTAATCGTTATGAAACGAATAACTGTATGTAGAAGAGAGTGCCTACGTCTGGCTATGTATGCTCTCGGAGTGTACTCCCATGATTTAGTTAATCGTTATGAAACGAATAACTGTATGTTGAAGAGAGTGCCTGCGTCTGGCTATGCTCTCGGAGTGTAACTCCATGATTTAGTTAATCGTTATGAAACGAATAACTGTATGTAGAAGAGAGTGCCTACGTCTGGCTATGTATGCTCTCGGAGTGTAACTCCCATGATTTAGTTAATCGTTATGAAACGAATACCTGTATGTTGAAGAGAGTGCCTGCGTCTGGCTATGCTCTCGGAGTGTAACTCCCATGATTAGTTAATCGTTATGAAACGAATAACTGTATGTAGAAGAGAGTGCCTACGTCCTGGCTATGTATGCTCTCGGAGTGTAACTCCCATGATTTAGTTAATCGTTATGAAACGAATAACTGTATGTAGAAGAGAGTGCCTGCGTCTGGCTATGCTCTCGGAGTGTAACTCCCATGATTTAGTTAATCGTTATGAAACGAATAACTGTATGTAGAAGAGAGTGCCTACGTCTGGCTATGTATGCTCTCGGGGTGTAACTCCCATGATTTAGTTAATCGTTATGAAACGAATAACTGTATGTTGAAGAGAGTGCCTGCGTCTGGCTATGCTCTCGGAGTGTAACTCCCATGATTTAGTTAATCGTTATGAAACGAATAACTGTATGTTGAAGAGAGTGCCTGCGTCTGGCTATGCTCTCGGAGTGTAACTCCCATGATTTAGTTAATCGTTATGAAACGAATAACTGTATGTTGAAGAGAGTGCCTGCGTCTGGCTATGCTCTCGGAGTGTAAATCCCATGATTTAGTTAATCGTTATGAAACGAATAACTGTATGTAGAAGAGAGTGCCTACGTCTGGCTATGTATGCTCTCGGAGTGTAACTCCCATGATTTAGTTAATCGTTATGAAACGAATAACTGTATGTAGAAGAGAGTGCCTGCGTCTGGCTATGCTCTCGGAGTGTAACTCCCATGATTTAGTTAATCGTTATGAAACGAATAACTGTATGTAGAAGAGAGTGCCTACGTCTGGCTATGTATGCTCTCGGGGTGTAACTCCCATGATTTAGTTAATCGTTATGAAACGAATAACTGTATGTTGAAGAGAGTGCCTGCGTCTGGCTATGCTCTCGGAGTGTAACTCCCATGATTTAGTTAATCGTTATGAAACGAATAACTGTATGTAGAAGAGAGTGCCTACGTCTGGCTATGTATGCTCTCGGAGTGTAACTCCCATGATTTAGTTAATCGTTATGAAACGAATAACTGTATGTTGAAGAGAGTGCCTGCGTCTGGCTATGCTCTCGGAGTGTAACTCCCATGATTTAGTTAATCGTTATGAAACGAATAACTGTATGTAGAAGAGAGTGCCTACGTCTGGCTATGTATGCTCTCGGAGTGTAACTCCCATGATTTAGTTAATCGTTATGAAACGAATAACTGTATGTAGAAGAGAGTGCCTGCGTCTGGCTATGCTCTCGGAGTGTAACTCCCATGATTTAGTTAATCGTTATGAAACGAATAACTGTATGTAGAAGAGAGTGCCTACGTCTGGCTATGTATGCTCTCGGGGTGTAACTCCCATGATTTAGTTAATCGTTATGAAACGAATAACTGTATGTTGAAGAGAGTGCCTGCGTCTGGCTATGCTCTCGGAGTGTAACTCCCATGATTTAGTTAATCGTTATGAAACGAATAACTGTATGTAGAAGAGAGTGCCTACGTCTGGCTATGTATGCTCTCGGAGTGTAACTCCCATGATTTAGTTAATCGTTATGAAACGAATAACTGTATGTAGAAGAGAGTGCCTGCGTCTGGCTATGCTCTCGGAGTGTAACTCCCATGATTTAGTTAATCGTTATGAAACGAATAACTGTACGTAGAAGAGAGTGCCTGCGTCTGGCTATGCTCTCGGAGTGTAACTCCCATGATTTAGTTAATCATTATGAAACGAATAACTGTATGTAGAAGAGAGTGCCTACGTCTGGCTATGTATGCTCTCGGAGTGTAACTCCCATGATTTAGTTAATCGTTATGAAACGAATAACTGTATGTAGAAGAGAGTGCCTACGTCTGGCTATGTATGCTCTCGGAGTGTAACTCCCATGATTTAGTTAATCGTTATGAAACGAATAACTGTATGTTGAAGAGAGTGCCTGCGTCTGGCTATGCTCTCGGAGTGTAACTCCCATGATTTAGTTAATCGTTATGAAAGGAATAACTGTATGTTGAAGAGAGTGCCTGCGTCTGGCTATGCTCTCGGAGTGTAACTCCCATGATTTAGTTAATCGTTATGAAACGAATAACTGTATGTTGAAGAGAGTGCCTGCGTCTGGCTATGCTCTCGGAGTGTAACTCCCATGATTTAGTTAATCGTTATGAAACGAATAACTGTATGTAGAAGAGAGTGCCTGCGTCTGGCTATGCTCTCGGAGTGTAACTTCCATGATTTAGTTAATCGTTATGAAACGAATAACTGTATGTTGAAGAGAGTGCCTGCGTCTGGCTATGCTCTCGGAGTGTAACTCCCATGATTTAGTTAATCGTTATGAAACGAATAACTGTATGTTGAAGAGAGTGCCTGCGTCTGGCTATGCTCTCGGAGTGAAACTCCCATGATTTAGTTAATCGTTATGAAACGAATAACTGTATGTAGAAGAGAGTGCCTACGTCTGGCTATGTATGCTCTCGGAGTGTAACTCCCATGATTTAGTTAATCGTTATGAAACGAATAACTGTATGTTGAAGAGAGTGCCTGCGTCTGGCTATGCTCTCGGAGTGTAACTCCCATGATTTAGTTAATCGTTATGAAACGAATAACTGTATGTTGAAGAGAGTGCCTGCGTCTGGCTATGCTCTCGGAGTGTAACTCCCATGATTTAGTTAATCGTTATGAAACGAATAACTGTATGTTGAAGAGAGTGCCTGCGTCTGGCTATGCTCTCGGAGTGTAACTCCCATGATTTAGTTAATCGTTATGAAACGAATAACTGTATGTAGAAGAGGGTGCCTGCGTCTGGCTATGCTCTCGGAGTGTAACTTCCATGATTTAGTTAATCGTTATGAAACGAATAACTGTATGTTGAAGAGAGTGCCTGCGTCTGGCTATGCTCTCGGAGTGTAACTCCCATGATTTAGTTAATCGTTATGAAACGAATAACTGTATGTTGAAGAGAGTGCCTGCGTCTGGCTATGCTCTCGGAGTGTAACTCCCATGATTTAGTTAATCGTTATGAAACGAATAACTGTATGTAGAAGAGAGTGCCTACGTCTGGCTATGTATGCTCTCGGAGTGTAACTCCCATGATTTAGTTAATCGTTATGAAACGAATAACTGTATGTAGAAGAGAGTGCCTGCGTCTGGCTATGCTCTCGGTGTGTAACTCCCATGATTTAGTTAATCGTTATGAAACGAATAACTGTATGTTGAAGAGAGTGCCTGCGTCTGGCTATGCTCTCGGAGTGTAACTCCCATGATTTAGTTAATCGTTATGAAACGAATAACTGTATGTAGAAGAGAGTGCCTGCGTCTGGCTATGCTCTCGGAGTGTAACTCCCATGATTTAGTTAATCGTTATGAAACGAATAACTGTATGTAGAAGAGAGTGCGTACGTCTGGCTATGTATGCTCTCGGAGTGTAACTCCCATGATTTAGTTAATCGTTATGAAACGAATAACTGTATGTTGAAGAGAGTGCCTGCGTCTGGCTATGCTCTCGGAGTGTAACTCCCATGATTTAGTTAATCGTTATGAAACGAATAACTGTATGTTGAAGAGAGTGCCTGCGTCTGGCTATGCTCTCGGAGTGTAACTCCCATGATTTAGTTAATCGTTATGAAACGAATAACTGTATGTAGAAGAGAGTGCCTACGTCTGGCTATGTATGCTCTCGGAGTGTAACTCCCATGATTTAGTTAATCGTTATGAAACGAATAACTGTATGTAGAAGAGAGTGCCTACGTCTGGCTATGTATGCTCTCGGAGTGTAACTCCCATGATTTAGTTAATCGTTATGAAACGAATAACTGTATGTTGACGAGAGTGCCTGCGTCTGGCTATGCTCTCGGAGTGTAACTCCCATGATTTAGTTAATCGTTATGAAACGAATAACTGTATGTAGAAGAGAGTGCCTGCGTCTGGCTATGCTCTCGGAGTGTAACTCCCATGATTTAGTTAATCGTTATGAAACGAATAACTGTATGTAGAAGAGAGTGCCTACGTCTGGCTATGTATGCTCTCGGAGTGTAACTCCCATGATTTAGTTAATCGTTATGAAACGAATAACTGTATGTTGAAGAGAGTGCCTGCGTCTGGCTATGCTCTCGGAGTGTAACTCCCATGATTTAGTTAATCGTTATGAAACGAATAACTGTATGTTGAAGAGAGTGCCTGCGTCTGGCTATGCTCTCGGAGTGTAACTCCCATGATTTAGTTAATCGTTATGAAACGAATAACTGTATGTAGAAGAGAGTGCCTACGTCTGGCTATGTATGCTCTCGGAGTGTAACTCCCATGATTTAGTTAATCGTTATGAATCGAATAACTGTATGTAGAAGAGAGTGCCTACGTCTGGCTATGTATGCTCTCGGGGTGTAACTCCCATGATTTAGTTAATCGTTATGAAACGAATAACTGTATGTTGAAGAGAGTGCCTGCGTCTGGCTATGCTCTCGGAGTGTAACTCCCATGATTTAGTTAATCGTTATGAAACGAATAACTGTATGTAGAAGAGAGTGCCTACGTCTGGCTATGCTCTCGGAGTGTAACTCCCATGATTTAGTTAATCGTTATGAAACGAATAACTGTATGTTGAAGAGAGTGCCTGCGTCTGGCTATGCTCTCGGAGTGAAACTCCCATGATTTAGTTAATCGTTATGAAACGAATAACTGTATGTAGAAGAGAGTGCCTACGTCTGGCTATGTATGCTCTCGGAGTGTAACTCCCATGATTTAGTTAATCGTTATGAAACGAATAACTGTATGTTGAAGAGAGTGCCTGCGTCTGGCTATGCTCTCGGAGTGTAACTCCCATGATTTAGTTAATCGTTATGAAACGAATAACTGTATGTTGAAGAGAGTGCCTGCGTCTGGCTATGCTCTCGGAGTGTAACTCCCATGATTTAGTTAATCGTTATGAAACGAATAACTGTATGTTGAAGAGAGTGCCTGCGTCTGGCTATGCTCTCGGAGTGTAACTCCCATGATTTAGTTAATCGTTATGAAACGAATAACTGTATGTAGAAGAGAGTGCCTGCGTCTGGCTATGCTCTCGGAGTGTAACTTCCATGATTTAGTTAATCGTTATGAAACGAATAACTGTATGTTGAAGAGAGTGCCTGCGTCTGGCTATGCTCTCGGAGTGTAACTCCCATGATTTAGTTAATCGTTATGAAACGAATAACTGTATGTTGAAGAGAGTGCCTGCGTCTGGCTATGCTCTCGGAGTGTAACTCCCATGATTTAGTTAATCGTTATGAAACGAATAACTGTATGTTGAAGAGAGTGCCTGCGTCTGGCTATGCTCTCGGAGTGTAACTCCCATGATTTAGTTAATCGTTATGAAACGAATAACTGTATGTAGAAGAGAGTGCCTACGTCTGGCTATGTATGCTCTCGGGGTGTAACTCCCATGATTTAGTTAATCGTTATGAAACGAATAACTGTATGTTGAAGAGAGTGCCTGCGTCTGGCTATGCTCTCGGAGTGTAACTCCCATGATTTAGTTAATCGTTATGAAACGAATAACTGTATGTAGAAGAGAGTGCCTGCGTCTGGCTATGCTCTCGGAGTGTAACTCCCATGATTTAGTTAATCGTTATGAAACGAATAACTGTATGTAGAAGAGAGTGCGTACGTCTGGCTATGTATGCTCTCGGAGTGTAACTCCCATGATTTAGTTAATCGTTATGAAACGAATAACTGTATGTTGAAGAGAGTGCCTGCGTCTGGCTATGCTCTCGGAGTGTAACTCCCATGATTTAGTTAATCGTTATGAAACGAATAACTGTATGTTGAAGAGAGTGCCTGCGTCTGGCTATGCTCTCGGAGTGTAACTCCCATGATTTAGTTAATCGTTATGAAACGAATAACTGTATGTAGAAGAGAGTGCCTACGTCTGGCTATGTATGCTCTCGGAGTGTAACTCCCATGATTTAGTTAATCGTTATGAAACGAATAACTGTATGTAGAAGAGAGTGCCTACGTCTGGCTATGTATGCTCTCGGAGTGTAACTCCCATGATTTAGTTAATCGTTATGAAACGAATAACTGTATGTTGACGAGAGTGCCTGCGTCTGGCTATGCTCTCGGAGTGTAACTCCCATGATTTAGTTAATCGTTATGAAACGAATAACTGTATGTTGAAGAGAGTGCCTGCGTCTGGCTATGCTCTCGGAGTGTAACTCCCATGATTTAGTTAATCGTTATGAAACGAATAACTGTATGTAGAAGAGAGTGCCTACGTCTGGCTATGTATGCTCTCGGAGTGTAACTCCCATGATTTAGTTAATCGTTATGAAACGAATAACTGTATGTAGAAGAGAGTGCCTGCGTCTGGCTATGCTCTCGGAGTGTAACTCCCATGATTTAGTTAATCGTTATGAAACGAATAACTGTATGTTGAAGAGAGTGCCTGCGTCTGGCTATGCTCTCGGAGTGTAACTCCCATGATTTAGTTAATCGTTATGAAACGAATAACTGTATGTAGAAGAGAGTGCCTACGTCTGGCTATGTATGCTCTCGGAGTGTAACTCCCATGATTTAGTTAATCGTTATGAATCGAATAACTGTATGTAGAAGAGAGTGCCTACGTCTGGCTATGTATGCTCTCGGGGTGTAACTCCCATGATTTAGTTAATCGTTATGAAACGAATAACTGTATGTTGAAGAGAGTGCCTGCGTCTGGCTATGCTCTCGGAGTGTAACTCCCATGATTTAGTTAATCGTTATGAAACGAATAACTGTATGTAGAAGAGAGTGCCTACGTCTGGCTATGTATGCTCTCGGAGTGTAACTCCCATGATTTAGTTAATCGTTATGAAACGAATAACTGTATGTTGAAGAGAGTGCCTGCGTCTGGCTATGCTCTCGGAGTGTAACTCCCATGATTTAGTTAATCGTTATGAAACGAATAACTGTATGTAGAAGAGAGTGCCTACGTCTGGCTATGTATGCTCTCGGGGTGTAACTCCCATGATTTAGTTAATCGTTATGAAACGAATAACTGTATGTTGAAGAGAGTGCCTGCGTCTGGCTATGCTCTCGGAGTGTAACTCCCATGATTTAGTTAATCGTTATGAAACGAATAACTGTATGTAGAAGAGAGTGCCTGCGTCTGGCTATGCTCTCGGAGTGTAACTCCCATGATTTAGTTAATCGTTATGAAACGAATAACTGTATGTTGAAGAGAGTGCCTGCGTCTGGCTATACTCTCGGAGTGTAACTCCCATGATTTAGTTAATCGTTATGAAACGAATAACTGTATGTAGAAGAGAGTGCCTACGTCTGGCTATGTATGCTCTCGGAGTGTAACTCCCATGATTTAGTTAATCGTTATGAAACGAATAACTGTATGTTGAAGAGAGTGCCTGCGTCTGGCTATGCTCTCGGAGTGTAACTCCCATGATTTAGTTAATCGTTATGAAACGAATAACTGTATGAAGAAGAGAGTGCCTACGTCTGGCTATGTATGCTCTCGGAGTGTAACTCCCATGATTTAGTTAATCGTTATGAAACGAATAACTGTATGTTGAAGAGAGTGCCTGCGTCTGGCTATGCTCTCGGAGTGTAACTCCCATGATTTAGTTAATCGTTATGAAACGAATAACTGTATGTTGAAGAGAGTGCCTGCGTCTGGCTATGCTCTCGGAGTGTATCTCCCATGATTTAGTTAATCGTTATGAAACGAATAACTGTATGTAGAAGAGAGTCCCTGCGTCTGGCTATGCTCTCGGAGTGTAACTCCCATGATTTAGTTAATCGTTATGAAACGAATAACTGTATGTTGAAGAGAGTGCCTGCGTCTGGCTATGCTCTCGGAGTGTAACTCCCATGATTTAGTTAATCGTTATGAAACGAATAACTGTATGTTGAAGAGAGTGCCTGCGTCTGGCTATGCTCTCGGAGTGTAACTCCCATGATTTAGTTAATCGTTATGAAACGAATAACTGTATGTAGAAGAGAGTGCCTACGTCTGGCTATGTATGCTCTCGGAGTGTAACTCCCATGATTTAGTTAATCGTTATGAAACGAATAACTGTATGTAGAAGAGAGTGCCTGCGTCTGGCTATGCTCTCGGAGTGTAACTCCCATGATTTAGTTAATCGTTATGAAACGAATAACTGTATGTAGAAGAGAGTGCCTACGTCTGGCTATGTATGCTCTCGGGGTGTAACTCCCATGATTTAGTTAATCGTTATGAAACGAATAACTGTATGTTGAAGAGAGTGCCTGCGTCTGGCTATGCTCTCGGAGTGTAACTCCCATGATTTAGTTAATCGTTATGAAACGAATAACTGTATGTAGAAGAGAGTGCCTACGTCTGGCTATGAATGCTCTCGGAGTGTAACTCCCATGATTTAGTTAATCGTTATGAAACGAATAACTGTATGTTGAAGAGAGTGCCTGCGTCTGGCTATGCTCTCGGAGTGTAACTCCCATGATTTAGTTAATCGTTATGAAACGAATAACTGTACGTAGAAGAGAGTGCCTGCGTCTGGCTATGCTCTCGGAGTGTAACTCCCATGATTTAGTTAATCGTTATGAAACGAATAACTGTATGTAGAAGAGAGTGCCTACGTCTGGCTATGTATGCTCTCGGAGTGTAACTCCCATGATTTAGTTAATCGTTATGAAACGAATAACTGTATGTAGAAGAGAGTGCCTACGTCTGGCTATGTATGCTCTCGGAGTGTAACTCCCATGATTTAGTTAATCGTTATGAAACGAATAACTGTATGTTGAAGAGAGTGCCTGCGTCTGGCTATGCTCTCGGAGTGTAACTCCCATGATTTAGTTAATCGTTATGAAAGGAATAACTGTATGTTGAAGAGAGTGCCTGCGTCTGGCTATGCTCTCGGAGTGTAACTCCCATGATTTAGTTAATCGTTATGAAACGAATAACTGTATGTTGAAGAGAGTGCCTGCGTCTGGCTATGCTCTCGGAGTGTAACTCCCATGATTTAGTTAATCGTTATGAAACGAATAACTGTATGTAGAAGAGAGTGCCTGCGTCTGGCTATGCTCTCGGAGTGTAACTTCCATGATTTAGTTAATCGTTATGAAACGAATAACTGTATGTTGAAGAGAGTGCCTGCGTCTGGCTATGCTCTCGGAGTGTAACTCCCATGATTTAGTTAATCGTTATGAAACGAATAACTGTATGTTGAAGAGAGTGCCTGCGTCTGGCTATGCTCTCGGAGTGAAACTCCCATGATTTAGTTAATCGTTATGAAACGATTAACTGTATGTAGAAGAGAGTGCCTACGTCTGGCTATGTATGCTCTCGGAGTGTAACTCCCATGATTTAGTTAATCGTTATGAAACGAATAACTGTATGTTGAAGAGAGTGCCTGCGTCTGGCTATGCTCTCGGAGTGTAACTCCCATGATTTAGTTAATCGTTATGAAACGAATAACTGTATGTTGAAGAGAGTGCCTGCGTCTGGCTATGCTCTCGGAGTGTAACTCCCATGATTTAGTTAATCGTTATGAAACGAATAACTGTATGTTGAAGAGAGTGCCTGCGTCTGGCTATGCTCTCGGAGTGTAACTCCCATGATTTAGTTAATCGTTATGAAACGAATAACTGTATGTAGAAGAGAGTGCCTGCGTCTGGCTATGCTCTCGGAGTGTAACTCCCATGATTTAGTTAATCGTTATGAAACGAATAACTGTATGTAGAAGAGAGTGCGTACGTCTGGCTATGTATGCTCTCGGAGTGTAACTCCCATGATTTAGTTAATCGTTATGAAACGAATAACTGTATGTTGAAGAGAGTGCCTGCGTCTGGCTATGCTCTCGGAGTGTAACTCCCATGATTTAGTTAATCGTTATGAAACGAATAACTGTATGTAGAAGAGAGTGCCTACGTCTGGCTATGTATGCTCTCGGAGTGTAACTCCCATGATTTAGTTAATCGTTATGAAACGAATAACTGTATGTTGAAGAGAGTGCCTGCGTCTGGCTATGCTCTCGGAGTGTAACTCCCATGATTTAGTTAATCGTTATGAAACGAATAACTGTATGTAGAAGAGAGTGCCTACGTCTGGCTATGTATGCTCTCGGAGTGTAACTCCCATGATTTAGTTAATCGTTATGAAACGAATAACTGTATGTTGAAGAGAGTGCCTGCGTCTGGCTATGCTCTCGGAGTGTAACTCCCATGATTTAGTTAATCGTTATGAAACGAATAACTGTATGTTGAAGAGAGTGCCTGCGTCTGGCTATGCTCTCGGAGTGTATCTCCCATGATTTAGTTAATCGTTATGAAACGAATAACTGTATGTAGAAGAGAGTCCCTGCGTCTGGCTATGCTCTCGGAGTGTAACTCCCATGATTTAGTTAATCGTTATGAAACGAATAACTGTATGTTGAAGAGAGTGCCTGCGTCTGGCTATGCTCTCGGAGTGTAACTCCCATGATTTAGTTAATCGTTATGAAACGAATAACTGTATGTAGAAGAGAGTGCCTACGTCTGGCTATGTATGCTCTCGGAGTGTAACTCCCATGATTTAGTTAATCGTTATGAAACGAATAACTGTATGTTGAAGAGAGTGCCTGCGTCTGGCTATGCTCTCGGAGTGTAACTCCCATGATTTAGTTAATCGTTATGAAACGAATAACTGTATGTAGAAGAGAGTGCCTACGTCTGGCTATGTATGCTCTCGGAGTGTAACTCCCATGATTTAGTTAATCGTTATGAAACGAATAACTGTATGTTGAAGAGAGTGCCTGCGTCTGGCTATGCTCTCGGAGTGTAACTCCCATGATTTAGTTAATCGTTATGAAACGAATAACTGTATGTTGAAGAGAGTGCCTGCGTCTGGCTATGCTCTCGGAGTGTATCTCCCATGATTTAGTTAATCGTTATGAAACGAATAACTGTATGTAGAAGAGAGTGCCTGCGTCTGGCTATGCTCTCGGAGTGTAACTCCCATGATTTAGTTAATCGTTATGAAACGAATAACTGTATGTTGAAGAGAGTGCCTGCGTCTGGCTATGCTCTCGGAGTGTAACTCCCATGATTTAGTTAATCGTTATGAAACGAATAACTGTATGTTGAAGAGAGTGCCTGCGTCTGGCTATGCTCTCGGAGTGTAACTCCCATGATTTAGTTAATCGTTATGAAACGAATAACTGTATGTAGAAGAGAGTGCCTACGTCTGGCTATGTATGCTCTCGGAGTGTAACTCCCATGATTTAGTTAATCGTTATGAAACGAATAACTGTATGTAGAAGAGAGTGCCTGCGTCTGGCTATGCTCTCGGAGTGTAACTCCCATGATTTAGTTAATCGTTATGAAACGAATAACTGTATGTAGAAGAGAGTGCCTACGTCTGGCTATGTATGCTCTCGGGGTGTAACTCCCATGATTTAGTTAATCGTTATGAAACGAATAACTGTATGTTGAAGAGAGTGCCTGCGTCTGGCTATGCTCTCGGAGTGTAACTCCCATGATTTAGTTAATCGTTATGAAACGAATAACTGTATGTAGAAGAGAGTGCCTACGTCTGGCTATGTATGCTCTCGGAGTGTAACTCCCATGATTTAGTTAATCGTTATGAAACGAATAACTGTATGTTGAAGAGAGTGCCTGCGTCTGGCTATGCTCTCGGAGTGTAACTCCCATGATTTAGTTAATCGTTATGAAACGAATAACTGTACGTAGAAGAGAGTGCCTGCGTCTGGCTATGCTCTCGGAGTGTAACTCCCATGATTTAGTTAATCGTTATGAAACGAATAACTGTATGTAGAAGAGAGTGCCTACGTCTGGCTATGTATGCTCTCGGAGTGTAACTCCCATGATTTAGTTAATCGTTATGAAACGAATAACTGTATGTAGAAGAGAGTGCCTACGTCTGGCTATGTATGCTCTCGGAGTGTAACTCCCATGATTTAGTTAATCGTTATGAAACGAATAACTGTATGTTGAAGAGAGTGCCTGCGTCTGGCTATGCTCTCGGAGTGTAACTCCCATGATTTAGTTAATCGTTATGAAAGGAATAACTGTGTGTTGAAGAGAGTGCCTGCGTCTGGCTATGCTCTCGGAGTGTAACTCCCATGATTTAGTTAATCGTTATGAAACGAATAACTGTATGTTGAAGAGAGTGCCTGCGTCTGGCTATGCTCTCGGAGTGTAACTCCCATGATTTAGTTAATCGTTATGAAACGAATAACTGTATGTAGAAGAGAGTGCCTGCGTCTGGCTATGCTCTCGGAGTGTAACTCCCATGATTTAGTTAATCGTTATGAAACGAATAACTGTATGTTGAAGAGAGTGCCTGCGTCTGGCTATGCTCTCGGAGTGTAACTCCCATGATTTAGTTAATCGTTATGAAACGAATAACTGTATGTTGAAGAGAGTGCCTGCGTCTGGCTATGCTCTCGGAGTGTAACTCCCATGATTTAGTTAATCGTTATGAAACGAATAACTGTATGTAGAAGAGAGTGCCTACGTCTGGCTATGTATGCTCTCGGAGTGTAACTCCCATGATTTAGTTAATCGTTATGAAACGAATAACTGTATGTAGAAGAGAGTGCCTGCGTCTGGCTATGCTCTCGGAGTGTAACTCCCATGATTTAGTTAATCGTTATGAAACGAATAACTGTATGTAGAAGAGAGTGCCTACGTCTGGCTATGTATGCTCTCGGGGTGTAACTCCCATGATTTAGTTAATCGTTATGAAACGAATAACTGTATGTTGAAGAGAGTGCCTGCGTCTGGCTATGCTCTCGGAGTGTAACTCCCATGATTTAGTTAATCGTTATGAAACGAATAACTGTATGTAGAAGAGAGTGCCTACGTCTGGCTATGTATGCTCTCGGAGTGTAACTCCCATGATTTAGTTAATCGTTATGAAACGAATAACTGTATGTTGAAGAGAGTGCCTGCGTCTGGCTATGCTCTCGGAGTGTAACTCCCATGATTTAGTTAATCGTTATGAAACGAATAACTGTACGTAGAAGAGAGTGCCTGCGTCTGGCTATGCTCTCGGAGTGTAACTCCCATGATTTAGTTAATCGTTATGAAACGAATAACTGTATGTAGAAGAGAGTGCCTACGTCTGGCTATGTATGCTCTCGGAGTGTAACTCCCATGATTTAGTTAATCGTTATGAAACGAATAACTGTATGTAGAAGAGAGTGCCTACGTCTGGCTATGTATGCTCTCGGAGTGTAACTCCCATGATTTAGTTAATCGTTATGAAACGAATAACTGTATGTTGAAGAGAGTGCCTGCGTCTGGCTATGCTCTCGGAGTGTAACTCCCATGATTTAGTTAATCGTTATGAAAGGAATAACTGTATGTTGAAGAGAGTGCCTGCGTCTGGCTATGCTCTCGGAGTGTAACTCCCATGATTTAGTTAATCGTTATGAAACGAATAACTGTATGTTGAAGAGAGTGCCTGCGTCTGGCTATGCTCTCGGAGTGTAACTCCCATGATTTAGTTAATCGTTATGAAACGAATAACTGTATGTAGAAGAGAGTGCCTGCGTCTGGCTATGCTCTCGGAGTGTAACTTCCATGATTTAGTTAATCGTTATGAAACGAATAACTGTATGTTGAAGAGAGTGCCTGCGTCTGGCTATGCTCTCGGAGTGTAACTCCCATGATTTAGTTAATCGTTATGAAACGAATAACTGTATGTTGAAGAGAGTGCCTGCGTCTGGCTATGCTCTCGGAGTGTAACTCCCATGATTTAGTTAATCGTTATGAAACGAATAACTGTATGTAGAAGAGAGTGCCTGCGTCTGGCTATGCTCTCGGAGTGTAACTCCCATGATTTAGTTAATCGTTATGAAACGAATAACTGTATGTAGAAGAGAGTGCCTGCGTCTGGCTATGCTCTCGGAGTGTAACTCCCATGATTTAGTTAATCGTTATGAAACGAATAACTGTATGTAGAAGAGAGTGCCTACGTCTGGCTATGTATGCTCTCGGAGTGTAACTCCCATGATTTAGTTAATCGTTATGAAACGAATAACTGTATGTTGAAGAGAGTGCCTGCGTCTGGCTATGCTCTCGGAGTGTAACTCCCATGATTTAGTTAATCGTTATGAAACGAATAACTGTATGTAGAAGAGAGTGCCTACGTCTGGCTATGTATGCTCTCGGAGTGTAACTCCCATGATTTAGTTAATCGTTATGAAACGAATAACTGTATGTTGAAGAGAGTGCCTGCGTCTGGCTATGCTCTCGGAGTGTAACTCCCATGATTTAGTTAATCGTTATGAAACGAATAACTGTATGTTGAAGAGAGTGCCTGCGTCTGGCTATGCTCTCGGAGTGTATCTCCCATGATTTAGTTAATCGTTATGAAACGAATAACTGTATGTAGAAGAGAGTCCCTGCGTCTGGCTATGCTCTCGGAGTGTAACTCCCATGATTTAGTTAATCGTTATGAAACGAATAACTGTATGTTGAAGAGAGTGCCTGCGTCTGGCTATGCTCTCGGAGTGTAACTCCCATGATTTAGTTAATCGTTATGAAACGAATAACTGTATGTTGAAGAGAGTGCCTGCGTCTGGCTATGCTCTCGGAGTGTAACTCCCATGATTCAGTTAATCGTTATGAAACGAATAACTGTATGTAGAAGAGAGTGCCTACGTCTGGCTATGTATGCTCTCGGAGTGTAACTCCCATGATTTAGTTAATCGTTATGAAACGAATAACTGTATGTAGAAGAGAGTGCCTGCGTCTGGCTATGCTCTCGGAGTGTAACTCCCATGATTTAGTTAATCGTTATGAAACGAATAACTGTATGTAGAAGAGAGTGCCTACGTCTGGCTATGTATGCTCTCGGGGTGTAACTCCCATGATTTAGTTAATCGTTATGAAACGAATAACTGTATGTTGAAGAGAGTGCCTGCGTCTGGCTATGCTCTCGGAGTGTAACTCCCATGATTTAGTTAATCGTTATGAAACGAATAACTGTATGTAGAAGAGAGTGCCTACGTCTGGCTATGTATGCTCTCGGAGTGTAACTCCCATGATTTAGTTAATCGTTATGAAACGAATAACTGTATGTTGAAGAGAGTGCCTGCGTCTGGCTATGCTCTCGGAGTGTAACTCCCATGATTTAGTTAATCGTTATGAAACGAATAACTGTACGTAGAAGAGAGTGCCTGCGTCTGGCTATGCTCTCGGAGTGTAACTCCCATGATTTAGTTAATCGTTATGAAACGAATAACTGTATGTAGAAGAGAGTGCCTACGTCTGGCTATGTATGCTCTCGGAGTGTAACTCCCATGATTTAGTTAATCGTTATGAAACGAATAACTGTATGTAGAAGAGAGTGCCTACGTCTGGCTATGTATGCTCTCGGAGTGTAACTCCCATGATTTAGTTAATCGTTATGAAACGAATAACTGTATGTTGAAGAGAGTGCCTGCGTCTGGCTATGCTCTCGGAGTGTAACTCCCATGATTTAGTTAATCGTTATGAAAGGAATAACTGTATGTTGAAGAGAGTGCCTGCGTCTGGCTATGCTCTCGGAGTGTAACTCCCATGATTTAGTTAATCGTTATGAAACGAATAACTGTATGTTGAAGAGAGTGCCTGCGTCTGGCTATGCTCTCGGAGTGTAACTCCCATGATTTAGTTAATCGTTATGAAACGAATAACTGTATGTAGAAGAGAGTGCCTGCGTCTGGCTATGCTCTCGGAGTGTAACTTCCATGATTTAGTTAATCGTTATGAAACGAATAACTGTATGTTGAAGAGAGTGCCTGCGTCTGGCTATGCTCTCGGAGTGTAACTCCCATGATTTAGTTAATCGTTATGAAACGAATAACTGTATGTTGAAGAGAGTGCCTGCGTCTGGCTATGCTCTCGGAGTGAAACTCCCATGATTTAGTTAATCGTTATGAAACGAATAACTGTATGTAGAAGAGAGTGCCTACGTCTGGCTATGTATGCTCTCGGAGTGTAACTCCCATGATTTAGTTAATCGTTATGAAACGAATAACTGTATGTTGAAGAGAGTGCCTGCGTCTGGCTATGCTCTCGGAGTGTAACTCCCATGATTTAGTTAATCGTTATGAAACGAATAACTGTATGTTGAAGAGAGTGCCTGCGTCTGGCTATGCTCTCGGAGTGTAACTCCCATGATTTAGTTAATCGTTATGAAACGAATAACTGTATGTTGAAGAGAGTGCCTGCGTCTGGCTATGCTCTCGGAGTGTAACTCCCATGATTTAGTTAATCGTTATGAAACGAATAACTGTATGTTGAAGAGAGTGCCTGCGTCTGGCTATGCTCTCGGAGTGTAACTCCCATGATTTAGTTAATCGTTATGAAACGAATAACTGTATGTAGAAGAGAGTGCCTACGTCTGGCTATGTATGCTCTCGGGGTGTAACTCCCATGATTTAGTTAATCGTTATGAAACGAATAACTGTATGTTGAAGAGAGTGCCTGCGTCTGGCTATGCTCTCGGAGTGTAACTCCCATGATTTAGTTAATCGTTATGAAACGAATAACTGTATGTAGAAGAGAGTGCCTGCGTCTGGCTATGCTCTCGGAGTGTAACTCCCATGATTTAGTTAATCGTTATGAAACGAATAACTGTATGTAGAAGAGAGTGCGTACGTCTGGCTATGTATGCTCTCGGAGTGTAACTCCCATGATTTAGTTAATCGTTATGAAACGAATAACTGTATGTTGAAGAGAGTGCCTGCGTCTGGCTATGCTCTCGGAGTGTAACTCCCATGATTTAGTTAATCGTTATGAAACGAATAACTGTATGTTGAAGAGAGTGCCTGCGTCTGGCTATGCTCTCGGAGTGTAACTCCCATGATTTAGTTAATCGTTATGAAACGAATAACTGTATGTAGAAGAGAGTGCCTGCGTCCGGCTATGTATGCTCTCGGAGTGTAACTCCCATGATTTAGTTAATCGTTATGAAACGAATAACTGTATGTAGAAGAGAGTGCCTACGTCTGGCTATGTATGCTCTCGGAGTGTAACTCCCATGATTTAGTTAATCGTTATGAAACGAATAACTGTATGTTGACGCGAGTGCCTGCGTCTGGCTATGCTCTCGGAGTGTAACTCCCATGATTTAGTTAATCGTTATGAAACGAATAACTGTATGTAGAAGAGAGTGCCTGCGTCTGGCTATGCTCTCGGAGTGTAACTCCCATGATTTAGTTAATCGTTATGAAACGAATAACTGTATGTAGAAGAGAGTGCCTACGTCTGGCTATGTATGCTCTCGGAGTGTAACTCCCATGATTTAGTTAATCGTTATGAAACGAATAACTGTATGTAGAAGAGAGTGCCTGCGTCTGGCTATGCTCTCGGAGTGTAACTCCCATGATTTAGTTAATCGTTATGAAACGAATAACTGTATGTTGAAGAGAGTGCCTGCGTCTGGCTATGCTCTCGGAGTGTAACTCCCATGATTTAGTTAATCGTTATGAAACGAATAACTGTATGTAGAAGAGAGTGCCTACGTCTGGCTATGTATGCTCTCGGAGTGTAACTCCCATGATTTAGTTAATCGTTATGAATCGAATAACTGTATGTAGAAGAGAGTGCCTACGTCTGGCTATGTATGCTCTCGGGGTGTAACTCCCATGATTTAGTTAATCGTTATGAAACGAATAACTGTATGTTGAAGAGAGTGCCTGCGTCTGGCTATGCTCTCGGAGTGTAACTCCCATGATTTAGTTAATCGTTATGAAACGAATAACTGTATGTAGAAGAGAGTGCCTACGTCTGGCTATGCTCTCGGAGTGTAACTCCCATGATTTAGTTAATCGTTATGAAACGAATAACTGTATGTTGAAGAGAGTGCCTGCGTCTGGCTATGCTCTCGGAGTGAAACTCCCATGATTTAGTTAATCGTTATGAAACGAATAACTGTATGTAGAAGAGAGTGCCTACGTCTGGCTATGTATGCTCTCGGAGTGTAACTCCCATGATTTAGTTAATCGTTATGAAACGAATAACTGTATGTTGAAGAGAGTGCCTGCGTCTGGCTATGCTCTCGGAGTGTAACTCCCATGATTTAGTTAATCGTTATGAAACGAATAACTGTATGTTGAAGAGAGTGCCTGCGTCTGGCTATGCTCTCGGAGTGTAACTCCCATGATTTAGTTAATCGTTATGAAACGAATAACTGTATGTTGAAGAGAGTGCCTGCGTCTGGCTATGCTCTCGGAGTGTAACTCCCATGATTTAGTTAATCGTTATGAAACGAATAACTGTATGTAGAAGAGAGTGCCTGCGTCTGGCTATGCTCTCGGAGTGTAACTTCCATGATTTAGTTAATCGTTATGAATCGAATAACTGTATGTAGAAGAGAGTGCCTACGTCTGGCTATGTATGCTCTCGGGGTGTAACTCCCATGATTTAGTTAATCGTTATGAAACGAATAACTGTATGTTGAAGAGAGTGCCTGCGTCTGGCTATGCTCTCGGAGTGTAACTCCCATGATTTAGTTAATCGTTATGAAACGAATAACTGTATGTAGAAGAGAGTGCCTACGTCTGGCTATGCTCTCGGAGTGTAACTCCCATGATTTAGTTAATCGTTATGAAACGAATAACTGTATGTTGAAGAGAGTGCCTGCGTCTGGCTATGCTCTCGGAGTGAAACTCCCATGATTTAGTTAATCGTTATGAAACGAATAACTGTATGTAGAAGAGAGTGCCTACGTCTGGCTATGTATGCTCTCGGAGTGTAACTCCCATGATTTAGTTAATCGTTATGAAACGAATAACTGTATGTTGAAGAGAGTGCCTGCGTCTGGCTATGCTCTCGGAGTGTAACTCCCATGATTTAGTTAATCGTTATGAAACGAATAACTGTATGTTGAAGAGAGTGCCTGCGTCTGGCTATGCTCTCGGAGTGTAACTCCCATGATTTAGTTAATCGTTATGAAACGAATAACTGTATGTAGAAGAGAGTGCCTGCGTCTGGCTATGCTCTCGGAGTGTAACTCCCATGATTTAGTTAATCGTTATGAAACGAATAACTGTATGTAGAAGAGAGTGCCTGCGTCTGGCTATGCTCTCGGAGTGTAACTTCCATGATTTAGTTAATCGTTATGAAACGAATAACTGTATGTTGAAGAGAGTGCCTGCGTCTGGCTATGCTCTCGGAGTGTAACTCCCATGATTTAGTTAATCGTTATGAAACGAATAACTGTATGTTGAAGAGAGTGCCTGCGTCTGGCTATGCTCTCGGAGTGTAACTCCCATGATTTAGTTAATCGTTATGAAACGAATAACTGTATGTTGAAGAGAGTGCCTGCGTCTGGCTATGCTCTCGGAGTGTAACTCCCATGATTTAGTTAATCGTTATGAAACGAATAACTGTATGTAGAAGAGAGTGCCTACGTCTGGCTATGTATGCTCTCGGGGTGTAACTCCCATGATTTAGTTAATCGTTATGAAACGAATAACTGTATGTTGAAGAGAGTGCCTGCGTCTGGCTATGCTCTCGGAGTGTAACTCCCATGATTTAGTTAATCGTTATGAAACGAATAACTGTATGTAGAAGAGAGTGCCTGCGTCTGGCTATGCTCTCGGAGTGTAACTCCCATGATTTAGTTAATCGTTATGAAACGAATAACTGTATGTAGAAGAGAGTGCGTACGTCTGGCTATGTATGCTCTCGGAGTGTAACTCCCATGATTTAGTTAATCGTTATGAAACGAATAACTGTATGTTGAAGAGAGTGCCTGCGTCTGGCTATGCTCTCGGAGTGTAACTCCCATGATTTAGTTAATCGTTATGAAACGAATAACTGTATGTTGAAGAGAGTGCCTGCGTCTGGCTATGCTCTCGGAGTGTAACTCCCATGATTTAGTTAATCGTTATGAAACGAATAACTGTATGTAGAAGAGAGTGCCTACGTCTGGCTATGTATGCTCTCGGAGTGTAACTCCCATGATTTAGTTAATCGTTATGAAACGAATAACTGTATGTAGAAGAGAGTGCCTACGTCTGGCTATGTATGCTCTCGGAGTGTAACTCCCATGATTTAGTTAATCGTTATGAAACGAATAACTGTATGTTGACGAGAGTGCCTGCGTCTGGCTATGCTCTCGGAGTGTAACTCCCATGATTTAGTTAATCGTTATGAAACGAATAACTGTATGTAGAAGAGAGTGCCTGCGTCTGGCTATGCTCTCGGAGTGTAACTCCCATGATTTAGTTAATCGTTATGAAACGAATAACTGTATGTAGAAGAGAGTGCCTACGTCTGGCTATGTATGCTCTCGGAGTGTAACTCCCATGATTTAGTTAATCGTTATGAAACGAATAACTGTATGTTGAAGAGAGTGCCTGCGTCTGGCTATGCTCTCGGAGTGTAACTCCCATGATTTAGTTAATCGTTATGAAACGAATAACTGTATGTAGAAGAGAGTGCCTGCGTCTGGCTATGCTCTCGGAGTGTAACTCCCATGATTTAGTTAATCGTTATGAAACGAATAACTGTATGTAGAAGAGAGTGCCTACGTCTGGCTATGTATGCTCTCGGGGTGTAACTCCCATGATTTAGTTAATCGTTATGAAACGAATAACTGTATGTAGAAGAGAGTGCCTACGTCTGGCTATGTATGCTCTCGGAGTGTAACTCCCATGATTTAGTTAATCGTTATGAAACGAATAACTGTATGTTGAAGAGAGTGCCTGCGTCTGGCTATGCTCTCGGAGTGTAACTCCCATGATTTAGTTAATCGTTATGAAACGAATAACTGTATGTAGAAGAGAGTGCCTACGTCTGGCTATGTATGCTCTCGGGGTGTAACTCCCATGATTTAGTTAATCGTTATGAAACGAATAACTGTATGTTGAAGAGAGTGCCTGCGTCTGGCTATGCTCTCGGAGTGTAACTCCCATGATTTAGTTAATCGTTATGAAACGAATAACTGTATGTAGAAGAGAGTGCCTGCGTCTGGCTATGCTCTCGGAGTGTAACTCCCATGATTTAGTTAATCGTTATGAAACGAATAACTGTATGTTGAAGAGAGTGCCTGCGTCTGGCTATGCTCTCGGAGTGTAACTCCCATGATTTAGTTAATCGTTATGAAACGAATAACTGTATGTAGAAGAGAGTGCCTACGTCTGGCTATGTATGCTCTCGGAGTGTAACTCCCATGATTTAGTTAATCGTTATGAAACGAATAACTGTATGTTGAAGAGAGTGCCTGCGTCTGGCTATGCTCTCGGAGTGTAACTCCCATGATTTAGTTAATCGTTATGAAACGAATAACTGTATGTAGAAGAGAGTGCCTACGTCTGGCTATGTATGCTCTCGGAGTGTAACTCCCATGATTTAGTTAATCGTTATGAAACGAATAACTGTATGTTGAAGAGAGTGCCTGCGTCTGGCTATGCTCTCGGAGTGTAACTCCCATGATTTAGTTAATCGTTATGAAACGAATAACTGTATGTTGAAGAGAGTGCCTGCGTCTGGCTATGCTCTCGGAGTGTATCTCCCATGATTTAGTTAATCGTTATGAAACGAATAACTGTATGTAGAAGAGAGTGCCTGCGTCTGGCTATGCTCTCGGAGTGTAACTCCCATGATTTAGTTAATCGTTATGAAACGAATAACTGTATGTTGAAGAGAGTGCCTGCGTCTGGCTATGCTCTCGGAGTGTAACTCCCATGATTTAGTTAATCGTTATGAAACGAATAACTGTATGTTGAAGAGAGTGCCTGCGTCTGGCTATGCTCTCGGAGTGTAACTCCCATGATTTAGTTAATCGTTATGAAACGAATAACTGTATGTTGAAGAGAGTGCCTGCGTCTGGCTATGCTCTCGGAGTGTAACTCCCATGATTTAGTTAATCGTTATGAAACGAATAACTGTATGTTGAAGAGAGTGCCTGCGTCTGGCTATGCTCTCGGAGTGTAACTCCCATGATTTAGTTAATCGTTATGAAACGAATAACTGTATGTAGAAGAGAGTGCCTACGTCTGGCTATGTATGCTCTCGGAGTGTAACTCCCATGATTTAGTTAATCGTTATGAAACGAATAACTGTATGTTGAAGAGAGTGCCTGCGTCTGGCTATGCTCTCGGAGTGTAACTCCCATGATTTAGTTAATCGTTATGAAACGAATAACTGTATGTAGAAGAGAGTGCCTGCGTCTGGCTATGCTCTCGGAGGGTAACTCCCATGATTTAGTTAATCGTTATGAAACGAATAACTGTATGTTGAAGAGAGTGCCTGCGTCTGGCTATGCTCTCGGAGTGTAACTCCCATGATTTAGTTAATCGTTATGAAACGAATAACTGTATGTAGAAGAGAGTGCCTGCGTCTGGCTATGCTCTCGGAGTGTAACTCCCATGATTTAGTTAATCGTTATGAAACGAATAACTGTATGTAGAAGAGAGTGCCTACGTCTGGCTATGTATGCTCTCGGGGTGTAACTCCCATGATTTAGTTAATCGTTATGAAACGAATAACTGTATGTTGAAGAGAGTGCCTGCGTCTGGCTATGCTCTCGGAGTGTAACTCCCATGATTTAGTTAATCGTTATGAAACGAATAACTGTATGTTGAAGAGAGTGCCTGCGTCTGGCTATGCTCTCGGAGTGTAACTCCCATGATTTAGTTAATCGTTATGAAACGAATAACTGTATGTAGAAGAGAGTGCCTACGTCTGGCTATGTATGCTCTCGGAGTGTAACTCCCATGATTTAGTTAATCGTTATGAAACGAATAACTGTATGTAGAAGAGAGTGCCTACGTCTGGCTATGTATGCTCTCGGAGTGTAACTCCCATGATTTAGCTAATCGTTATGAAACGAATAACTGTATGTTGACGAGAGTGCCTGCGTCTGGCTATGCTCTCGGAGTGTAACTCCCATGATTTAGTTAATCGTTATGAAACGAATAACTGTATGTAGAAGAGAGTGCCTGCGTCTGGCTATGCTCTCGGAGTGTAACTCCCATGATTTAGTTAATCGTTATGAAACGAATAACTGTATGTAGAAGAGAGTGCCTGCGTCTGGCTATGCTCTCGGAGTGTAACTCCCATGATTTAGTTAATCGTTATGAAACGAATAACTGTATGTTGAAGAGAGTGCCTGCGTCTGGCTATGCTCTCGGAGTGTAACTCCCATGATTTAGTTAATCGTTATGAAACGAATAACTGTA
>NW_025576007.1:0-25763 GCF_905147105.1 Pieris brassicae
TACACTCCGAGAGCATAGCCAGACGCAGGCACTCTCTTCAACATACAGTTATTCGTTTCATAACGATTAACTAAATCATGGGAGTTACACTCCGAGAGCATAGCCAGACGCAGGCACTCTCTTCTACATACAGTTATTCGTTTCATAACGATTAACTAAATCATGGGAGTTACACTCCGAGAGCATAGCCAGACGCAGGCACTCTCTTCTACATACAGTTATTTGTTTCATAACGTTTAACTAAATCATGGGAGTTACACTCCGAGAGCATACATAGCCAGACGTAGGCACTCTCTTCTACATACAGTTATTCGTTTCATAACGATTAACTAAATCATGGGAGTTACACTCCGAGAGCATAGCCAGACGCAGGCACTCTCTTCAACATACAGTTATTCGTTTCATAACGATTAACTAAATCATGGGAGTTACACTCCGAGAGCATAGCCAGACGCAGGCACTCTCTTCAACATACAGTTATTCGTTTCATAACGATTAACTAAATCATGGGAGTTACACTCCGAGAGCATACATAGCCAGACGTAGGCACTCTCTTCTACATACAGTTATTCGTTTCATAACGATTAACTAAATCATGGGAGTTACACTCCGAGAGCATAGCCAGACGCAGGCACTCTCTTCAACATACAGTTATTCGTTTCATAACGATTAACTAAATCATGGGAGTTACACTCCGAGAGCATAGCCAGACGCAGGCACTCTCTTCTACATACAGTTAATCGTTTCATAACGATTAACTAAATCATGGGAGTTACACTCCGAGAGCATAGCCAGACGCAGGCACTCTCTTCTACATACAGTTATTTGTTTCATAACGTTTAACTAAATCATGGGAGTTACACTCCGAGAGCATAGCCAGACGCAGGCACTCTCTACAACATACAGTTATTCGTTTCATAACGATTAACTAAATCATGGGAGTTACACTCCGAGAGCATAGCCAGACGCAGGCACTCTCTTCAACATACAGTTATTCGTTTCATAACGATTAACTAAATCATGGGAGTTACACTCCGAGAGCATAGCCAGACGCAGGCACTCTCTTCAACATACAGTTATTCGTTTCATAACGATTAACTAAATCATGGGAGTTACACTCCGAGAGCATACATAGCCAGACGTAGGCACTCTCTTCTACATACAGTTATTCGTTTCATAACGATTAACTAAATCATGGGAGTTACACTCCGAGAGCATAGCCAGACGCAGGCACTCTCTTCAACATACAGTTATTCGTTTCATAACGATTAACTAAATCATGGGAGTTACACTCCGAGAGCATACATAGCCAGACGCAGGCACTCTCTTCTACATACAGTTATTCGTTTCATAACGATTAACTAAATCATGGGAGTTACACTCCGAGAGCATAGCCAGACGCAGGCACTCTCTTCTACATACAGTTATTCGTTTCATAACGATTAACTAAATCATGGGAGTTACACTCCGAGAGCATAGCCAGACGCAGGCACTCTCTTCTACATACAGTTATTCGTTTCATAACGATTAACTAAATCATGGGAGTTACACTCCGAGAGCATAGCCAGACGCAGGCACTCTCTTCTACATACAGTTATTCGTTTCATAACGATTAACTAAATCATGGGAGTTACACTCCGAGAGCATAGCCAGACGCAGGCACTCTCTTCTACATACAGTTATTTGTTTCATAACGATTAACTAAATCATGGGAGTTACACTCCGAGAGCATAGCCAGACGCAGGCACTCTCTACAACATACAGTTATTCGTTTCATAACGATTAACTAAATCATGGGAGTTACACTCCGAGAGCATAGCCAGACGCAGGCACTCTCTTCAACATACAGTTATTCGTTTCATAACGATTAACTAAATCATGGGAGTTACACTCCGAGAGCATACATAGCCAGACGTAGGCACTCTCTTCTACATACAGTTATTCGTTTCATAACGATTAACTAAATCATGGGAGTTACACTCCGAGAGCATAGCCAGACGCAGGCACTCTCTTCTACATACAGTTATTCGTTTCATAACGATTAACTAAATCATGGGAGTTACACTCCGAGAGCATAGCCAGACGCAGGCACTCTCTTCAACATACAGTTATTCGTTTCATAACGATTAACTAAATCATGGGAGTTACACTCCGAGAGCATACATAGCCAGACGTAGGCACTCTCTTCTACATACAGTTATTCGTTTCATAACGATTAACTAAATCATGGGAGTTACACTCCGAGAGCATAGCCAGACGCAGGCACTCTCTTCAACATACAGTTATTCGTTTCATAACGATTAACTAAATCATGGGAGTTACACCCCGAGAGCATACATAGCCAGACGTAGGCACTCTCTTCTACATACAGTTATTCGTTTCATAACGATTAACTAAATCATGGGAGTTACACTCCGAGAGCATACATAGCCAGACGTAGGCACTCTCTTCTACATACAGTTATTCGTTTCATAACGATTAACTAAATCATGGGAGTTACACTCCGAGAGCATAGCCAGACGCAGGCACTCTCTTCTACATACAGTTATTCGTTTCATAACGATTAACTAAATCATGGGAGTTACACTCCGAGAGCATAGCCAGACGCAGGCACTCTCTTCAACATACAGTTATTCGTTTCATAACGATTAACTAAATCATGGGAGTTACACTCCGAGAGCATACATAGCCAGACGTAGGCACTCTCTTCTACATACAGTTATTCGTTTCATAACGATTAACTAAATCATGGGAGTTACACTCCGAGAGCATAGCCAGACGCAGGCACTCTCTTCAACATACAGTTATTCGTTTCATAACGATTAACTAAATCATGGGAGTTACACCCCGAGAGCATACATAGCCAGACGTAGGCACTCTCTTCTACATACAGTTATTCGTTTTATAACGATTAACTAAATCATGGGAGTTACACTCCGAGAGCATACATAGCCAGACGTAGGCACTCTCTTCTACATACAGTTATTCGTTTCATAACGATTAACTAAATCATGGGAGTTACACTCCGAGAGCATACATAGCCAGACGTAGGCACTCTCTTCTACATACAGTTATTCGTTTCATAACGATTAACTAAATCATGGGAGTTACACTCCGAGAGCATAGCCAGACGCAGGCACTCTCTTCAACATACAGTTATTCGTTTCATAACTATTAACTAAATCATGGGAGTTACACTCCGAGAGCATAGCCAGACGCAGGCACTCTCTTCAACATACAGTTATTCGTTTCATAACGATTAACTAAATCATGGGAGTTATACTCCGAGAGCATACATAGCCAGACGTAGGCACTCTCTTCTACATACAGTTATTCGTTTCATAACGATTAACTAAATCATGGGAGTTACACTCCGAGAGCATACATAGCCAGACGTAGGCACTCTCTTCTACATACAGTTATTCGTTTCATAACGATTAACTAAATCATGGGAGTTACACTCCGAGAGCATAGCCAGACGCAGGCACTCTCTTCAACATACAGTTATTCGTTTCATAACGATTAACTAAATCATGGGAGTTACACTCCGAGAGCATAGCCAGACGCAGGCACTCTCTTCTACATACAGTTAATCGTTTCATAACGATTAACTAAATCATGGGAGTTACACTCCGAGAGCATAGCCAGACGCAGGCACTCTCTTCAACATACAGTTATTCGTTTCATAACGATTAACTAAATCATGGGAGTTACACTCCGAGAGCATAGCCAGACGCAGGCACTCTCTTCAACATACAGTTATTCGTTTCATAACGATTAACTAAATCATGGGAGTTACACTCCGAGAGCATAGCCAGACGCAGGCACTCTCTTCAACATACAGTTATTCGTTTCATAACGATTAACTAAATCATGGGAGTTACACTCCGAGAGCATACATAGCCAGACGCAGGCACTCTCTTCTACATACAGTTATTCGTTTCATAACGATTAACTAAATCATGGGAGTTACACTCCGAGAGCATAGCCAGACGCAGGCACTCTCTTCTACATACAGTTATTCGTTTCATAACGATTAACTAAATCATGGGAGTTACACTCCGAGAGCATAGCCAGACGCAGGCACTCTCTTCAACATACAGTCATTCGTTTCATAACGATTAACTAAATCATGGGAGTTACACTCCGAGAGCATAGCCAGACGCAGGCACTCTCTTCTACATACAGTTATTCGTTTCATAACGATTAACTAAATCATGGGAGTTACACTCCGAGAGCATACATAGCCAGACGTAGGCACTCTCTTCTACATACAGTTATTCGTTTCATAACGATTAACTAAATCATGGGAGTTACACTCCGAGAGCATAGCCAGACGCAGGCACTCTCTTCAACATACAGTTATTCGTTTCATAACGATTAACTAAATCATGGGAGTTACACTCCGAGAGCATACATAGCCAGACGTAGGCACTCTCTTCTACATACAGTTATTCGTTTCATAACGATTAACTAAATCATGGGAGTTACACTCCGAGAGCATAGCTAGACGCAGGCACTCTCTTCTACATACAGTTATTCGTTTCATAACGATTAACTAAATCATGGGAGTTACACTCCGAGAGCATAGCCAGACGCAGGCACTCTCTTCAACATACAGTTATTCGTTTCATAACGATTAACTAAATCATGGGAGTTACACTCCGAGAGCATAGCCAGACGCAGGCACTCTCTTCAACATACAGTTATTCGTTTCATAACGATTAACTAAATCATGGGAGTTACACTCCGAGAGCATACATAGCCAGACGCAGGCACTCTCTTCTACATACAGTTATTCGTTTCATAACGATTAACTAAATCATGGGAGTTACACTCCGAGAGCATAGCCAGACGCAGGCACTCTCTTCTACATACAGTTATTCGTTTCATAACGATTAGCTAAATCATGGGAGTTACACTCCGAGAGCATAGCCAGACGCAGGCACTCTCTTCTACATACAGTTATTCGTTTCATAACGATTAACTAAATCATGGGAGTTACACTCCGAGAGCATAGCCAGACGCAGGCACTCTCTTCTACATACAGTTATTCGTTTCATAACGATTAACTTAATCATGGGAGTTACACTCCGAGAGCATAGCCAGACGCAGGCACTCTCTTCTACATACAGTTATTCGTTTCATAACGATTAACTAAATCATGGGAGTTACACTCCGAGAGCATAGCCAGACGCAGGCACTCTCTTCTACATACAGTTATTCGTTTCATAACGATTAACTAAATCATGGGAGTTACACTCCGAGAGCATACATAGCCAGACGTAGGCACTCTCTTCTACATACAGTTATTCGTTTCATAACGATTAACTAAATCATGGGAGTTACACTCCGAGAGCATAGCCAGACGCAGGCACTCTCTTCTACATACAGTTATTCGTTTCATAACGATTAACTAAATCATGGGAGTTACACTCCGAGAGCATAGCCAGACGCAGGCACTCTCTTCTACATACAGTTATTCGTTTCATAACGATTAACTAAATCATGGGAGTTACACTCCGAGAGCATAGCCAGACGCAGGCACTCTCTTCAACATACAGTTATTCGTTTCATAACGATTAACTAAATCATGGGAGTTACACTCCGAGAGCATAGCCAGACGCAGGCACTCTCTTCTACATACAGTTATTCGTTTCATAACGATTAACTAAATCATGGGAGTTACACTCCGAGAGCATAGCCAGACGCAGGCACTCTCTTCAACATACAGTTATTCGTTTCATAACGATTAACTAAATCATGGGAGTTACACTCCGAGAGCATAGCCAGACGCAGGCACTCTCTTCAACATACAGTTATTCGTTTCATAACGATTAACTAAATCATGGGAGTTACACTCCGAGAGCATAGCCAGACGCAGGCACTCTCTTCAACATACAGTTATTCGTTTCATAACGATTAACTAAATCATGGGAGTTACACTCCGAGAGCATACATAGCCAGACGCAGGCACTCTCTTCTACATACAGTTATTCGTTTCATAACGATTAACTAAATCATGGGAGTTACACTCCGAGAGCATAGCCAGACGCAGGCACTCTCTTCTACATACAGTTATTCGTTTCATAACGATTAACTAAATCATGGGAGTTACACTCCGAGAGCATAGCCAGACGCAGGCACTCTCTTCTACATACAGTTATTCGTTTCATAACGATTAACTAAATCATGGGAGTTACACTCCGAGAGCATAGCCAGACGCAGGCACTCTCTTCAACATACAGTTATTCGTTTCATAACGATTAACTAAATCATGGGAGTTACACTCCGAGAGCATACATAGCCAGACGCAGGCACTCTCTTCTACATACAGTTATTCGTTTCATAACGATTAACTAAATCATGGGAGTTACACTCCGAGAGCATAGCCAGACGCAGGCACTCTCTTCTACATACAGTTATTCGTTTCATAACGATTAACTTAATCATGGGAGTTACACTCCGAGAGCATAGCCAGACGCAGGCACTCTCTTCAACATACAGTTATTCGTTTCATAACGATTAACTAAATCATGGGAGTTACACTCCGAGAGCATACATAGCCAGACGCAGGCACTCTCTTCAACATACAGTTATTCGTTTCATAACGATTAACTAAATCATGGGAGTTACACTCCGAGAGCATAGCCAGACGCAGGCACTCTCTTCAACATACAGTTATTCGTTTCATAACGATTAACTAAATCATGGGAGTTACACTCCGAGAGCATACATAGCCAGACGTAGGCACTCTCTTCTACATACAGTTATTCGTTTCATAACGATTAACTAAATCATGGGAGTTACACTCCGAGAGCATAGCCAGACGCAGGCACTCTCTTTAACATACAGTTATTCGTTTCATAACGATTAACTAAATCATGGGAGTTACACTCCGAGAGCATACATAGCCAGACGTAGGCACTCTCTTCTACATACAGTTATTCGTTTCATAACGATTAACTAAATCATGGGAGTTACACTCCGAGAGCATACATAGCCAGACGCAGGCACTCTCTTCTACATACAGTTATTCGTTTCATAACGATTAACTAAATCATGGGAGTTACACTCCGAGAGCATAGCCAGACGCAGGCACTCTCTTCTACATACAGTTATTCGTTTCATAACGATTAACTAAATCATGGGAGTTACACTCCGAGAGCATACATAGCCAGACGCAGGCACTCTCTTCTACATACAGTTATTCGTTTCATAACGATTAACTAAATCATGGGAGTTACACTCCGAGAGCATAGCCAGACGCAGGCACTCTCTTCTACATACAGTTATTCGTTTCATAACGATTAACTAAATCATGGGAGTTACACTCCGAGAGCATAGCCAGACGCAGGCACTCTCTTCTACATACAGTTATTCGTTTCATAACGATTAACTAAATCATGGGAGTTACACTCCGAGAGCATAGCCAGACGCAGGCACTCTCTTCTACATACAGTTATTCGTTTCATAACGATTAACTTAATCATGGGAGTTACACTCCGAGAGCATAGCCAGACGCAGGCACTCTCTTCTACATACAGTTATTCGTTTCATAACGATTAACTAAATCATGGGAGTTACACTCCGAGAGCATAGCCAGACGCAGGCACTCTCTTCTACATACAGTTATTCGTTTCATAACGATTAACTAAATCATGGGAGTTACACTCCGAGAGCATACATAGCCAGACGTAGGCACTCTCTTCTACATACAGTTATTCGTTTCATAACGATTAACTAAATCATGGGAGTTACACTCCGAGAGCATAGCCAGACGCAGGCACTCTCTTCTACATACAGTTATTCGTTTCATAACGATTAACTAAATCATGGGAGTTACACTCCGAGAGCATAGCCAGACGCAGGCACTCTCTTCTACATACAGTTATTCGTTTCATAACGATTAACTAAATCATGGGAGTTACACTCCGAGAGCATAGCCAGACGCAGGCACTCTCTTCAACATACAGTTATTCGTTTCATAACGATTAACTAAATCATGGGAGTTACACTCCGAGAGCATAGCCAGACGCAGGCACTCTCTTCTACATACAGTTATTCGTTTCATAACGATTAACTAAATCATGGGAGTTACACTCCGAGAGCATAGCCAGACGCAGGCACTCTCTTCAACATACAGTTATTCGTTTCATAACGATTAACTAAATCATGGGAGTTACACTCCGAGAGCATAGCCAGACGCAGGCACTCTCTTCAACATACAGTTATTCGTTTCATAACGATTAACTAAATCATGGGAGTTACACTCCGAGAGCATAGCCAGACGCAGGCACTCTCTTCAACATACAGTTATTCGTTTCATAACGATTAACTAAATCATGGGAGTTACACTCCGAGAGCATACATAGCCAGACGTAGGCATTCTCTTCTACATACAGTTATTCGTTTCATAACGATTAACTAAATCATGGGAGTTACACTCCGAGAGCATACATAGCCAGACGTAGGCACTCTCTTCTACATACAGTTATTCGTTTCATAACGATTAACTAAATCATGGGAGTTACACTCCGAGAGCATAGCCAGACGCAGGCACTCTCTTCAACATACAGTTATTCGTTTCATAACGATTAACTAAATCATGGGAGTTACACTCCGAGAGCATAGCCAGACGCAGGCACTCTCTTCTACATACAGTTATTCGTTTCATAACGATTAACTAAATCATGGGAGTTACACTCCGAGAGCATAGCCAGACGCAGGCACTCTCTTCTACATACAGTTATTCGTTTCATAACGATTAACTAAATCATGGGAGTTACACTCCGAGAGCATAGCCAGACGCAGGCACTCTCTTCTACATACAGTTATTCGTTTCATAACGATTAACTAAATCATGGGAGTTACACTCCGAGAGCATACATAGCCAGACGTAGGCACTCTCTTCTACATACAGTTATTCGTTTCATAACGATTAACTAAATCATGGGAGTTACACTCCGAGAGCATAGCCAGACGCAGGCACTCTCTTCTACATACAGTTATTCGTTTCATAACGATTAACTAAATCATGGGAGTTACACTCCGAGAGCATAGCCAGACGCAGGCACTCTCTTCTACATACAGTTATTCGTTTCATAACGATTAACTAAATCATGGGAGTTACACTCCGAGAGCATAGCCAGACGCAGGCACTCTCTTCTACATACAGTTATTCGTTTCATAACGATTAACTAAATCATGGGAGTTACACTCCGAGAGCATAGCCAGACGCAGGCACTCTCTTCAACATACAGTTATTCGTTTCATAACGATTAACTAAATCATGGGAGTTACACTCCGAGAGCATAGCCAGACGCAGGCACTCTCTTCTACATACAGTTATTCGTTTCATAACGATTAACTAAATCATGGGAGTTACACTCCGAGAGCATAGCCAGACGCAGGCACTCTCTTCAACATACAGTTATTCGTTTCATAACGATTAACTAAATCATGGGAGTTACACTCCGAGAGCATAGCCAGACGCAGGCACTCTCTTCAACATACAGTTATTCGTTTCATAACGATTAACTAAATCATGGGAGTTACACTCCGAGAGCATAGCCAGACGCAGGCACTCTCTTCAACATACAGTTATTCGTTTCATAACGATTAACTAAATCATGGGAGTTACACTCCGAGAGCATACATAGCCAGACGTAGGCATTCTCTTCTACATACAGTTATTCGTTTCATAACGATTAACTAAATCATGGGAGTTACACTCCGAGAGCATACATAGCCAGACGTAGGCACTCTCTTCTACATACAGTTATTCGTTTCATAACGATTAACTAAATCATGGGAGTTACACTCCGAGAGCATAGCCAGACGCAGGCACTCTCTTCAACATACAGTTATTCGTTTCATAACGATTAACTAAATCATGGGAGTTACACTCCGAGAGCATAGCCAGACGCAGGCACTCTCTTCTACATACAGTTATTCGTTTCATAACGATTAACTAAATCATGGGAGTTACACTCCGAGAGCATAGCCAGACGCAGGCACTCTCTTCAACATACAGTTATTCGTTTCATAACGATTAACTAAATCATGGGAGTTACACTCCGAGAGCATAGCCAGACGCAGGCACTCTCTTCAACATACAGTTATTCGTTTCATAACGATTAACTAAATCATGGGAGTTACACTCCGAGAGCATACATAGCCAGACGTAGGCACTCTCTTCTACATACAGTTATTCGTTTCATAACGATTAACTAAATCATGGGAGTTACACTCCGAGAGCATAGCCAGACGCAGGCACTCTCTTCAACATACAGTTATTCGTTTCATAACGATTAACTAAATCATGGGAGTTACACCCCGAGAGCATACATAGCCAGACGTAGGCACTCTCTTCTACATACAGTTATTCGTTTCATAACGATTAACTAAATCATGGGAGTTACACTCCGAGAGCATAGCCAGACGCAGGCACTCTCTTCAACATACAGTTATTCGTTTCATAACGATTAACTAAATCATGGGAGTTACACCCCGAGAGCATACATAGCCAGACGTAGGCACTCTCTTCTACATACAGTTATTCGTTTCATAACGATTAACTAAATCATGGGAGTTACACTCCGAGAGCATAGCCAGACGCAGGCACTCTCTTCAACATACAGTTATTCGTTTTATAACGATTAACTAAATCATGGGAGTTACACTCCGAGAGCATAGCCAGACGCAGGCACTCTCTTCTACATACAGTTATTCGTTTCATAACGATTAACTAAATCATGGGAGTTACACTCCGAGAGCATAGCCAGACGCAGGCACTCTCTTCTACATACAGTTATTCGTTTCATAACGATTAACTAAATCATGGGAGTTACACTCCGAGAGCATAGCCAGACGCAGGCACTCTCTTCTACATACAGTTATTCGTTTCATAACGATTAACTTAATCATGGGAGTTACACTCCGAGAGCATAGCCAGACGCAGGCACTCTCTTCTACATACAGTTATTCGTTTCATAACGATTAACTAAATCATGGGAGTTACACTCCGAGAGCATAGCCAGACGCAGGCACTCTCTTCTACATACAGTTATTCGTTTCATAACGATTAACTAAATCATGGGAGTTACACTCCGAGAGCATAGCCAGACGCAGGCACTCTCTTCAACATACAGTTATTCGTTTCATAACGATTAACTAAATCATGGGAGTTACACTCCGAGAGCATACATAGCCAGACGTAGGCATTCTCTCCTACATACAGTTATTCGTTTCATAACGATTAACTAAATCATGGGAGTTACGCTCCGAGAGCATACATAGCCAGACGTAGGCACTCTCTTCTACATACAGTTATTCGTTTCATAACGATTAACTAAATCATGGGAGTTACACTCCGAGAGCATAGCCAGACGCAGGCACTCTCTTCAACATACAGTTATTCGTTTCATAACGATTAACTAAATCATGGGAGTTACACTCCGAGAGCATAGCCAGACGCAGGCACTCTCTTCAACATACAGTTATTCGTTTCATAACGATTAACTAAATCATGGGAGTTACACTCCGAGAGCATAGCCAGACGCAGGCACTCTCTTCAACATACAGTTATTCGTTTCATAACGATTAACTAAATCATGGGAGTTACACTCCGAGAGCATAGCCAGACGCAGGCACTCTCTTCAACATACAGTTATTCGTTTCATAACGATTAACTAAATCATGGGAGTTACACCCCGAGAGCATACATAGCCAGACGTAGGCACTCTCTTCTACATACAGTTATTCGTTTCATAACGATTAACTAAATCATGGGAGTTACACTCCGAGAGCATAGCCAGACGCAGGCACTCTCTTCAACATACAGTTATTCGTTTCATAACGATTAACTAAATCATGGGAGTTACACCCCGAGAGCATACATAGCCAGACGTAGGCACTCTCTTCTACATACAGTTATTCGTTTCAAAACGATTAACTAAATCATGGGAGTTACACTCCGAGAGCATAGCCAGACGCAGGCACTCTCTTCAACATACAGTTATTCGTTTCATAACGATTAACTTAATCATGGGAGTTACACTCCGAGAGCATAGCCAGACGCAGGCACTCTCTTCTACATACAGTTATTCGTTTCATAACGATTAACTAAATCATGGGAGTTACACTCCGAGAGCATAGCCAGACGCAGGCACTCTCTTCTACATACAGTTATTCGTTTCATAACGATTAACTAAATCATGGGAGTTACACTCCGAGAGCATAGCCAGACGCAGGCACTCTCTTCTACATACAGTTATTCGTTTCATAACGATTAACTAAATCATGGGAGTTACACTCCGAGAGCATAGCCAGACGCAGGCACTCTCTTCTACATACAGTTATTCGTTTCATAACGATTAACTAAATCATGGGAGTTACACTCCGAGAGCATAGCCAGACGCAGGCACTCTCTTCAACATACAGTTATTCGTTTCATAACGATTAACTAAATCATGGGAGTTACACTCCGAGAGCATAGCCAGCCGCAGGCACTCTCTTCAACATACAGTTATTCGTTTCATAACGATTAACTAAATCATGGGAGTTACACTCCGAGAGCATACATAGCCAGACGTAGGCACTCTCTTCTACATACAGTTATTCGTTTCATAACGATTAACTAAATCATGGGAGTTACACTCCGAGAGCATAGCCAGACGCAGGCACTCTCTTCAACATACAGTTATTCGTTTCATAACGATTAACTAAATCATGGGAGTTACACTCCGAGAGCATACATAGCCAGACGCAGGCACTCTCTTCTACATACAGTTATTCGTTTCATAACGATTAACTAAATCATGGGAGTTACACTCCGAGAGCATAGCCAGACGCAGGCACTCTCTTCTACATACAGTTATTCGGTTCATAACGATTAACTAAATCATGGGAGTTACACTCCGAGAGCATAGCCAGACGCAGGCACTCTCTTCAACATACAGTTATTCGTTTCATAACGATTAACTAAATCATGGGAGTTACACCCCAAGAGCATAGCCAGACGCAGGCACTCTCTTCAACATACAGTTATTCGTTTCATAACGATTAACTAAATCATGGGAGTTACACTCCGAGAGCATACATAGCCAGACGCAGGCACTCTCTTCTACATACAGTTATTCGTTTCATAACGATTAACTAAATCATGGGAGTTACACTCCGAGAGCATAGCCAGACGCAGGCACTCTCTTCTACATACAGTTATTCGTTTCATAACGATTAACTAAATCATGGGAGTTACACTCCGAGAGCATAGCCAGACGCAGGCACTCTCTTCTACATACAGTTATTCGTTTCATAACGATTAACTAAATCATGGGAGTTACACTCCGAGAGCATAGCCAGACGCAGGCACTCTCTTCTACATACAGTTATTCGTTTCATAACGATTAACTAAATCATGGGAGTTACACTCCGAGAGCATAGCCAGACGCAGGCACTCTCTTCTACATACAGTTATTTGTTTCATAACGATTAACTAAATCATGGGAGTTACACTCCGAGAGCATAGCCAGACGCAGGCACTCTCTACAACATACAGTTATTCGTTTCATAACGATTAACTAAATCATGGGAGTTACACTCCGAGAGCATAGCCAGACGCAGGCACTCTCTTCAACATACAGTTATTCGTTTCATAACGATTAACTAAATCATGGGAGTTACACTCCGAGAGCATACATAGCCAGACGTAGGCACTCTCTTCTACATACAGTTATTCGTTTCATAACGATTAACTAAATCATGGGAGTTACACTCCGAGAGCATAGCCAGACGCAGGCACTCTCTTCAACATACAGTTATTCGTTTCATAACGATTAACTAAATCATGGGAGTTACACTCCGAGAGCATACATAGCCAGACGTAGGCACTCTCTTCTACATACAGTTATTCGTTTCATAACGATTAACTAAATCATGGGAGTTACACTCCGAGAGCATAGCCAGACGCAGGCACTCTCTTCTACATACAGTTATTCGTTTCATAACGATTAACTAAATCATGGGAGTTACACTCCGAGAGCATAGCCAGACGCAGGCACTCTCTTCAACATACAGTTATTCGTTTCATAACGATTAACTAAATCATGGGAGTTACACTCCGAGAGCATACATAGCCAGACGCAGGCACTCTCTTCTACATACAGTTATTCGTTTCATAACGATTAACTAAATCATGGGAGTTACACTCCGAGAGCATAGCCAGACGCAGGCACTCTCTTCTACATACAGTTATTCGTTTCATAACGATTAACTAAATCATGGGAGTTACACTCCGAGAGCATAGCCAGACGCAGGCACTCTCTTCAACATACAGTTATTCGTTTCATAACGATTAACTAAATCATGGGAGTTACACTCCAAGAGCATAGCCAGACGCAGGCACTCTCTTCAACATACAGTTATTCGTTTCATAACGATTAACTAAATCATGGGAGTTACACTCCGAGAGCATACATAGCCAGACGCAGGCACTCTCTTCTACATACAGTTATTCGTTTCATAACGATTAACTAAATCATGGGAGTTACACTCCGAGAGCATAGCCAGACGCAGGCACTCTCTTCTACATACAGTTATTCGTTTCATAACGATTAACTTAATCATGGGAGTTACACTCCGAGAGCATAGCCAGACGCAGGCACTCTCTTCAACATACAGTTATTCGTTTCATAACGATTAACTAAATCATGGGAGTTACCCTCCGAGAGCATACATAGCCAGACGTAGGCACTCTCTTCTACATACAGTTATTCGTTTCATAACGATTAACTAAATCATGGGAGTTACACTCCGAGAGCATAGCCAGACGCAGGCACTCTCTTCTACATACAGTTATTCGTTTCATAACGATTAACTAAATCATGGGAGTTACACTCCGAGAGCATACATAGCCAGACGTAGGCACTCTCTTCTACATACAGTTATTCGTTTCATAACGATTAACTAAATCATGGGAGTTACACTCCGAGAGCATAGCCAGACGCAGGCACTCTCTTCAACATACAGTTATTCGTTTCATAACGATTAACTAAATCATGGGAGTTACACTCCGAGAGCATACATAGCCAGACGTAGGCACTCTCTTCTACATACAGTTATTCGTTTCATAACGATTAACTAAATCATGGGAGTTACACTCCGAGAGCATAGCCAGACGCAGGCACTCTCTTCAACATACAGTTATTCGTTTCATAACGATTAACTAAATCATGGGAGTTACACCCCGAGAGCATACATAGCCAGACGTAGGCACTCTCTTCTACATACAGTTATTCGTTTCATAACGATTAACTAAATCATGGGAGTTACACTCCGAGAGCATAGCCAGACGCAGGCACTCTCTTCAACATACAGTTATTCGTTTCATAACTATTAACTAAATCATGGGAGTTACACTCCGAGAGCATAGCCAGACGCAGGCACTCTCTTCAACATACAGTTATTCGTTTCATAACGATTAACTAAATCATGGGAGTTACACTCCGAGAGCATAGCCAGACGCAGGCACTCTCTTCTACATACAGTTATTCGTTTCATAACGATTAACTAAATCATGGGAGTTACACTCCGAGAGCATAGCCAGACGCAGGCACTCTCTTCTACATACAGTTATTCGTTTCATAACGATTAACTTAATCATGGGAGTTACACTCCGAGAGCATAGCCAGACGCAGGCACTCTCTTCTACATACAGTTATTCGTTTCATAACGATTAACTAAATCATGGGAGTTACACTCCGAGAGCATAGCCTGACGCAGGCACTCTCTTCTACATAAAGTGATTCGTTTCATAACGATTAACTAAATCATGGGAGTTACACTCCGAGAGCATAGCCAGACGCAGGCACTCTCTTCTACATACAGTTATTCGTTTCATAACGATTAACTAAATCATGGGAGTTACACTCCGAGAGCATAGCCAGACGCAGGCACTCTCTTCTACATACAGTTATTCGTTTCATAACGATTAACTAAATCATGGGAGTTACACTCCGAGAGCATAGCCAGACGCAGGCACTCTCTTCAACATACAGTTATTCGTTTCATAACGATTAACTAAATCATGGGAGTTACACTCCGAGAGCATAGCCAGCCGCAGGCACTCTCTTCAACATACAGTTATTCGTTTCATAACGATTAACTAAATCATGGGAGTTACACTCCGAGAGCATACATAGCCAGACGTAGGCACTCTCTTCTACATACAGTTATTCGTTTCATAACGATTAACTAAATCATGGGAGTTACACTCCGAGAGCATAGCCAAACGCAGGCACTCTCTTCTACATACAGTTATTCGTTTCATAACGATTAACTAAATCATGGGAGTTACACTCCGAGAGCATAGCCAGACGCAGGCACTCTCTTCAACATACAGTTATTCGTTTCATAACGATTAACTAAATCATGGGAGTTACACTCCGAGAGCATACATAGCCAGACGCAGGCACTCTCTTCTACATACAGTTATTCGTTTCATAACGATTAACTAAATCATGGGAGTTACACTGCGAGAGCATACATAGCCAGACGCAGGCACTCTCTTCTACATACAGTTATTCGTTTCATAACGATTAACTAAATCATGGGAGTTACACTCCGAGAGCATAGCCAGACGCAGGCACTCTCTTCAACATACAGTTATTCGTTTCATAACGATTAACTAAATCATGGGAGTTACACTCCAAGAGCATAGCCAGACGCAGGCACTCTCTTCAACATACAGTTATTCGTTTCATAACGATTAACTAAATCATGGGAGTTACACTCCGAGAGCATACATAGCCAGACGCAGGCACTCTCTTCTACATACAGTTATTCGTTTCATAACGATTAACTAAATCATGGGAGTTACACTCCGAGAGCATAGCCAGACGCAGGCACTCTCTTCTACATACAGTTATTCGTTTCATAACGATTAACTTAATCATGGGAGTTACACTCCGAGAGCATAGCCAGACGCAGGCACTCTCTTCTACATACAGTTATTCGTTTCATAACGATTAACTAAATCATGGGAGTTACACTCCGAGAGCATAGCCAGACGCAGGCACTCTCTTCTACATACAGTTATTCGTTTCATAACGATTAACTAAATCATGGGAGTTACACTCCGAGAGCATAGCCAGACGCAGGCACTCTCTTCTACATACAGTTATTCGTTTCATAACGATTAACTAAATCATGGGAGTTACACTCCGAGAGCATAGCCAGACGCAGGCACTCTCTTCTACATACAGTTATTTGTTTCATAACGATTAACTAAATCATGGGAGTTACACTCCGAGAGCATAGCCAGACGCAGGCACTCTCTACAACATACAGTTATTCGTTTCATAACGATTAACTAAATCATGGGAGTTACACTCCGAGAGCATAGCCAGACGCAGGCACTCTCTTCAACATACAGTTATTCGTTTCATAACGATTAACTAAATCATGGGAGTTACACTCCGAGAGCATACATAGCCAGACGTAGGCACTCTCTTCTACATACAGTTATTCGTTTCATAACGATTAACTAAATCATGGGAGTTACACTCCGAGAGCATAGCCAGACGCAGGCACTCTCTTCAACATACAGTTATTCGTTTCATAACGATTAACTAAATCATGGGAGTTACACTTCGAGAGCATACATAGCCAGACGTAGGCACTCTCTTCTACATACAGTTATTCGTTTCATAACGATTAACTAAATCATGGGAGTTACACTCCGAGAGCATAGCCAGACGCAGGCACTCTCTTCTACATACAGTTATTCGTTTCATAACGATTAACTAAATCATGGGAGTTACACTCCGAGAGCATAGCCAGACGCAGGCACTCTCTTCAACATACAGTTATTCGTTTCATAACGATTAACTAAATCATGGGAGTTACACTCCGAGAGCATACATAGCCAGACGCAGGCACTCTCTTCTACATACAGTTATTCGTTTCATAACGATTAACTAAATCATGGGAGTTACACTCCGAGAGCATAGCCAGACGCAGGCACTCTCTTCTACATACAGTTATTCGTTTCATAACGATTAACTAAATCATGGGAGTTACACTCCGAGAGCATTGCCAGACGCAGGCACTCTCTTCAACATACAGTTATTCGTTTCATAACGATTAACTAAATCATGGGAGTTACACTCCAAGAGCATAGCCAGACGCAGGCACTCTCTTCAACATACAGTTATTCGTTTCATAACGATTAACTAAATCATGGGAGTTACACTCCGAGAGCATACATAGCCAGACGCAGGCACTCTCTTCTACATACAGTTATTCGTTTCATAACGATTAACTAAATCATGGGAGTTACACTCCGAGAGCATAGCCAGACGCAGGCACTCTCTTCTACATACAGTTATTCGTTTCATAACGATTAACTTAATCATGGGAGTTACACTCCGAGAGCATAGCCAGACGCAGGCACTCTCTTCTACATACAGTTATTCGTTTCATAACGATTAACTAAATCATGGGAGTTACACTCCGAGAGCATAGCCAGACGCAGGCACTCTCTTCTACATACAGTTATTCGTTTCATAACGATTAACTAAATCATGGGAGTTACACTCCGAGAGCATAGCCAGACGCAGGCACTCTCTTCTACATACAGTTATTCGTTTCATAACGATTAACTAAATCATGGGAGTTACACTCCGAGAGCATAGCCAGACGCAGGCACTCTCTTCTACATACAGTTATTTGTTTCATAACGATCAACTAAATCATGGGAGTTACACTCCGAGAGCATAGCCAGACGCAGGCACTCTCTACAACATACAGTTATTCGTTTCATAACGATTAACTAAATCATGGGAGTTACACTCCGAGAGCATAGCCAGACGCAGGCACTCTCTTCAACATACAGTTATTCGTTTCATAACGATTAACTAAATCATGGGAGTTACACTCCGAGAGCATACATAGCCAGACGTAGGCACTCTATTCTACATACAGTTATTCGTTTCATAACGATTAACTAAATCATGGGAGTTACACTCCGAGAGCATAGCCAGACGCAGGCACTCTCTTCTACATACAGTTATTCGTTTCATAACGATTAACTAAATCATGGGAGTTACACTCCGAGAGCATAGCCAGACGCAGGCACTCTCTTCTACATACAGTTATTCGTTTCATAACGATTAACTAAATCATGGGAGTTACACTCCGAGAGCATAGCCAGACGCAGGCACTCTCTTCTACATACAGTTATTCGTTTCATAACGATTAACTAAATCATGGGAGTTACACTCCGAGAGCATACATAGCCAGACGTAGGCACTCTCTTCTACATACAGTTATTCGTTTCATAACGATTAACTAAATCATGGGAGTTACACTCCGAGAGCATAGCCAGACGCAGGCACTCTCTTCAACATACAGTTATTCGTTTCATAACGATTAACTAAATCATGGGAGTTACACTCCGAGAGCATAGCCAGACGCAGGCACTCTCTTCAACATACAGTTATTCGTTTCATAACGATTAACTAAATCATGGGAGTTACACTCCGAGAGCATAGCCAGACGCAGGCACTCTCTTCAACATACAGTTATTCGTTTCATAACGATTAACTAAATCATGGGAGTTACACTCCGAGAGCATAGCCAGACGTAGGCACTCTCTTCTACATACAGTTATTCGTTTCATAACGAATAACTAAATCATGGGAGTTACACTCGAGAGCATAGCCAGACGCAGGCACTCTCTTCAACATACAGTTATTCGTTTCATAACGATTAACTAAATCATGGGAGTTACACTCCGAGAGCATAGCCAGACGCAGGCACTCTCTTCAACATACAGTTATTCGTTTCATAACGATTAACTAAATCATGGGAGTTACACTCCGAGAGCATACATAGCCAGACGTAGGCACTCTCTTCAACATACAGTTATTCGTTTCATAACGATTAACTAAATCATGGGAGTTACACTCCGAGAGCATACATAGCCAGACGTAGGCACTCTCTTCTACATACAGTTATTCGTTTCATAACGATTAACTAAATCATGGGAGTTACACTCCGACAGCATAGCCAGACGCAGGCACTCTCTTCAACATACAGTTATTCGTTTCATAACGATTAACTAAATCATGGGAGTTACACTCCGAGAGCATACATAGCCAGACGTAGGCACTCTCTTCTACATACAGTTATTCGTTTCATAACGATTAACTAAATCATGGGAGTTACACTCCGAGAGCATAGCCAGACGCAGGCACTCTCTTCAACATACAGTTATTCGTTTCATAACGATTAACTAAATCATGGGAGTTACACTCCGAGAGCATACATAGCCAGACGTAGGCACTCTCTTCTACATACAGTTATTCGTTTCATAACGATTAACTAAATCATGGGAGTTACACTCCGAGAGCATAGCCAGACGCAGGCACTCTCTTCAACATACAGTTATTCGTTTCATAACGATTAACTAAATCATGGGAGTTACACTCCGAGAGCATACATAGCCAGACGTAGGCACTCTTTTCTACATACAGTTATTCGTTTCATAACGATTAACTAAATCATGGGAGTTACACTCCGAGAGCATAGCCAGACGCAGGCACTCTCTTCTACATACAGTTATTCGTTTCATAACGATTAACTAAATCATGGGAGTTACACTCCGAGAGCATAGCCAGACGCAGGCACTCTCTTCAACATACAGTTATTCGTTTCATAACGATTAACTAAATCATGGGAGTTACACTCCGAGAGCATAGCCAGACGCAGGCACTCTCTTCAACATACAGTTATTCGTTTCATAACGATTAACTAAATCATGGGAGTTACACTCCGAGAGCATACATAGCCAGACGCAGGCACTCTCTTCTACATACAGTTATTCGTTTCATAACGATTAACTAAATCATGGGAGTTACACTCCGAGAGCATAGCCAGACGCAGGCACTCTCTTCTACATACAGTTATTCGTTTCATAACGATTAACTAAATCATGGGAGTTACACTCCGAGAGCATAGCCAGACGCAGGCACTCTCTTCAACATACAGTTATTCGTTTCATAACGATTAACTAAATCATGGGAGTTACACTCCGAGAGCATAGCCAGACGCAGGCACTCTCTTCAACATACAGTTATTCGTTTCATAACGATTAACTAAATCATGGGAGTTACACTCCAAGAGCATAGCCAGACGCAGGCACTCTCTTCAACATACAGTTATTCGTTTCATAACGATTAACTAAATCATGGGAGTTACACTCCGAGAGCATACATAGCCAGACGCAGGCACTCTCTTCTACATACAGTTATTCGTTTCATAACGATTAACTAAATCATGGGAGTTACACTCCGAGAGCATAGCCAGACGCAGGCACTCTCTTCTACATACAGTTATTCGTTTCATAACGATTAACTAAATCATGGGAGTTACACTCGAGAGCATAGCCAGACGCAGGCACTCTCTTCAACATACAGTTATTCGTTTCATAACGATTAACTAAATCATGGGAGTTACACTCCGAGAGCATAGCCAGACACAGGCACTCTCTTCAACATACAGTTATTCGTTTCATAACGATTAACTAAATCATGGGAGTTACACTCCGAGAGCATACATAGCCAGACGTAGGCACTCTCTTCAACATACAGTTATTCGTTTCATAACGATTAACTAAATCATGGGAGTTACACTCCGAGAGCATACATAGCCAGACGTAGGCACTCTCTTCTACATACAGTTATTCGTTTCATAACGATTAACTAAATCATGGGAGTTACACTCCGAGAGCATAGCCAGACGCAGGCACTCTCTTCTACATACAGTTATTCGTTTCATAACGATTAACTAAATCATGGGAGTTACACTCCGAGAGCATACATAGCCAGACGTAGGCACTCTCTTCTACATACAGTTATTCGTTTCATAACGATTAACTAAATCATGGGAGTTACACTCCGAGAGCATAGCCAGACGCAGGCACTCTCTTCAACATACAGTTATTCGTTTCATAACGATTAACTAAATCATGGGAGTTACACTCCGAGAGCATACATAGCCAGACGTAGGCACTCTCTTCTACATACAGTTATTCGTTTCATAACGATTAACTAAATCATGGGAGTTACACTCCGAGAGCATAGCCAGACGCAGGCACTCTCTTCAACATACAGTTATTCGTTTCATAACGATTAACTAAATCATGGGAGTTACACTCCGAGAGCATACATAGCCAGACGTAGGCACTCTTTTCTACATACAGTTATTCGTTTCATAACGATTAACTAAATCATGGGAGTTACACTCCGAGAGCATAGCCAGACGCAGGCACTCTCTTCTACATACAGTTATTCGTTTCATAACGATTAACTAAATCATGGGAGTTACACTCCGAGAGCATAGCCAGACGCAGGCACTCTCTTCAACATACAGTTATACGTTTCATAACGATTAACTAAATCATGGGAGTTACACTCCGAGAGCATAGCCAGACGCAGGCACTCTCTTCAACATACAGTTATTCGTTTCATAACGATTAACTAAATCATGGGAGTTACACTCCGAGAGCATACATAGCCAGACGTAGGCACTCTCTTCTACATACAGTTATTCGTTTCATAACGATTAACTAAATCATGGGAGTTACACTCCGAGAGCATAGCCAGACGCAGGCACTCTCTTCTACATACAGTTATTCGTTTCATAACGATTAACTAAATCATGGGAGTTACACTCCGAGAGCATAGCCAGACGCAGGCACTCTCTTCAACATACAGTTATTCGTTTCATAACGATTAACTAAATCATGGGAGTTACACTCCGAGAGCATAGCCAGACGCAGGCACTCTCTTCAACATACAGTTATTCGTTTCATAACGATTAACTAAATCATGGGAGTTACACTCCAAGAGCATAGCCAGACGCAGGCACTCTCTTCAACATACAGTTATTCGTTTCATAACGATTAACTAAATCATGGGAGTTACACTCCGAGAGCATACATAGCCAGACGCAGGCACTCTCTTCTACATACAGTTATTCGTTTCATAACGATTAACTAAATCATGGGAGTTACACTCCGAGAGCATAGCCAGACGCAGGCACTCTCTTCTACATACAGTTATTCGTTTCATAACGATTAACTTAATCATGGGAGTTACACTCCGAGAGCATAGCCAGACGCAGGCACTCTCTTCTACATACAGTTATTCGTTTCATAACGATTAACTAAATCATGGGAGTTACACTCCGAGAGCATAGCCAGACGCAGGCACTCTCTTCTACATACAGTTATTCGTTTCATAACGATTAACTAAATCATGGGAGTTACACTCCGAGAGCATAGCCAGACGCAGGCACTCTCTTCTACATACAGTTATTCGTTTCATAACGATTAACTAAATCATGGGAGTTACACTCCGAGAGCATAGCCAGACGCAGGCACTCTCTACAACATACAGTTATTCGTTTCATAACGATTAACTAAATCATGGGAGTTACACTCCGAGAGCATACATAGCCAGACGTAGGCACTCTCTTCTACATACAGTTATTCGTTTCATAACGATTAACTAAATCATGGGAGTTACACTCCGAGAGCATACATAGCCAGACGTAGGCATTCTCTTCTACATACAGTTATTCGTTTCATAACGATTAACTAAATCATGGGAGTTACACTCCGAGAGCATACATAGCCAGACGTAGGCACTCTCTTCTACATACAGTTATTCGTTTCATAACGATTAACTAAATCATGGGAGTTACACTCCGAGAGCATAGCCAGACGCAGGCACTCTCTTCTACATACAGTTATTCGTTTCATAACGATTAACTAAATCATGGGAGTTACACTGCGAGAGCATACATAGCCAGACGCAGGCACTCTCTTCTACATACAGTTATTCGTTTCATAACGATTAACTAAATCATGGGAGTTACACTCCGAGAGCATAGCCAGACGCAGGCACTCTCTTCTACATACAGTTATTCGTTTCATAACGATTAACTAAATCATGGGAGTTACACTCCGAGAGCATAGCCAGACGCAGGCACTCTCTTCTACATACAGTTATTCGTTTCATAACGATTAACTAAATCATGGGAGTTACACTCCGAGAGCATAGCCAGACGCAGGCACTCTCTTCAACATACAGTTATTCGTTTCATAACGATTAACTAAATCATGGGAGTTACACTCCGAGAGCATAGCCAGACGCAGGCACTCTCTTCAACATACAGTTATTCGTTTCATAACGATTAACTAAATCATGGGAGTTACACTCCGAGAGCATACATAGCCAGACGCAGGCACTCTCTTCTACATACAGTTATTCGTTTCATAACGATTAACTAAATCATGGGAGTTACACTCCGAGAGCATAGCCAGACGCAGGCACTCTCTTCTACATACAGTTATTCGTTTCATAACGATTAACTTAATCATGGGAGTTACACTCCGAGAGCATAGCCAGACGCAGGCACTCTCTTCTACATACAGTTATTCGTTTCATAACGATTAACTAAATCATGGGAGTTACACTCCGAGAGCATAGCCAGACGCAGGCACTCTCTTCTACATACAGTTATTCGTTTCATAACGATTAACTAAATCATGGGAGTTACACTCCGAGAGCATAGCCAGACGCAGGCACTCTCTTCTACATACAGTTATTCGTTTCATAACGATTAACTAAATCATGGGAGTTACACTCCGAGAGCATACATAGCCAGACGTAGGCACTCTCTTCTACATACAGTTATTCGTTTCATAACGATTAACTAAATCATGGGAGTTACACTCCGAGAGCATAGCCAGACGCAGGCACTCTCTTCAACATACAGTTATTCGTTTCATAACGATTAACTAAATCATGGGAGTTACACTCCGAGAGCATACATAGCCAGACGTAGGCACTCTCTTCTACATACAGTTATTCGTTTCATAACGATTAACTAAATCATGGGAGTTACACTCCGAGAGCATAGCCAGACGCAGGCACTCTCTTCTACATACAGTTATTCGTTTCATAACGATTAACTAAATCATGGGAGTTACACTCCGAGAGCATAGCCAGACGCAGGCACTCTCTTCTACATACAGTTATTCGTTTCATAACGATTAACTAAATCATGGGAGTTACACTCCGAGAGCATACATAGCCAGACGTAGGCACTCTCTTCTACATACAGTTATTCGTTTCATAACGATTAACTAAAATCATGGGAGTTACACTCCGAGAGCATAGCCAGACGCAGGCACTCTCTTCAACATACAGTTATTCGTTTCATAACGATTAACTAAATCATGGGAGTTACACTCCGAGAGCATACATAGCCAGACGTAGGCACTCTCTTCTACATACAGTTATTCGTTTCATAACGATTAACTAAATCATGGGAGTTACACCCCGAGAGCATAGCCAGACGTAGGCACTCTCTTTTACATTACAGTTATTCGTTTCATAACGATTAACTAAATCATGGGAGTTACACTCCGAGAGCATAGCCAGACGCAGGCAACTCTCTTCTACATACAGTTATTCGTTTCATAACGATTAACTAAATCATGGGAGTTACACTCCGAGAGCATAGCCAGACGCAGGCACTCTCTTCTACATACAGTTATTCGTTTCATAACGATTAACTAAATCATGGGTGTTACACTCCGAGAGCATAGCCAGACGCAGGCACTCTCTTCAACATACAGTTATTCGTTTCATAACGATTAACTAAATCATGGGAATATAGGCGCGCGTGTG
>NW_025576008.1:0-25651 GCF_905147105.1 Pieris brassicae
ATAGAGCATAGCCAGACGCAGGCACTCTCTTCTACATACAGTTATTCGTTTCATAACGATTAACTAAATCATGGGAGTTACACTCCGAGAGCATAGCCAGACGCAGGCACTCTCTTCAACATACAGTTATTCGTTTCATAACGATTAACTAAATCATGGGAGTTACACTCCGAGAGCATAGCCAGACGCAGGCACTCTCTTCAACATACAGTTATTCGTTTCATAACGATTAACTAAATCATGGGAGTTACACTCCGAGAGCATAGCCAGACGCAGGCACTCTCTTCAACATACAGTTATTCGTTTCATAACGATTAACTAAATCATGGAGTTACACTCCGAGAGCATAGCCAGACGCAGGCACTCTCTTCTACATACAGTTATTCGTTTCATAACGATTAACTAAATCATGGGAGTTACACTCCGAGAGCATAGCCAGACGCAGGCACTCTCTTCAACATACAGTTATTCGTTTCATAACGATTAACTAAATCATGGGAGTTTACACTCCGAGAGCATACATAGCCAGACGCAGGCACTCTCTTCAACATACAGTTATTCGTTTCATAACGATTAACTAAATCATGGGAGTTACACTCCGAGAGCATACATAGCCAGACGCAGGCACTCTCTTCTACATACAGTTATTCGTTTCATAACGATTAACTAAATCATGGGAGTTACACTCCGAGAGCATACATAGCCAGACGCAGGCACTCTCTTCAACATACAGTTATTCGTTTTCATAACGATTAACTAAATCATGGGAGTTACACTCCGAGAGCATAGCCAGACGCAGGCACTCTCTTCAACATACAGTTATTCGTTTCAAAACGATTAACTAAATCATGGGAGTTACACTCCGAGAGCATAGCCAGACGCAGGCACTCTCTTCTACATACAGTTATTCGTTTCATAACGATTAACTAAATCATGGGAGTTACACTCCGAGAGCATACATAGCCAGACGCAGGCACTCTCTTCAACATACAGTTATTCGTTTCATAACGATTAACTAAATCATGGGAGTTACACTCCGAGAGCATAGCCAGACGCAGGCACTCTCTTCAACATACAGTTATTCGTTTCATAACGATTAACTAAATCATGGGAGTTACACTCCGAGAGCATACATAGCCAGACGCAGGCACTCTCTTCAACATACAGTTATTCGTTTCATAACGATTAACTAAATCATGGGAGTTACACTCCGAGAGCATAGCCAGACGCAGGCACTCTCTTCAACATACAGTTATTCGTTTCAAAACGATTAACTAAATCATGGGAGTTACACTCCGAGAGCATAGCCAGACGCAGGCACTCTCTTCTACATACAGTTATTCGTTTCATAACGATTAACTAAATCATGGGAGTTACACTCCGAGAGCATACATAGCCAGACGCAGGCACTCTCTTCAACATACAGTTATTCGTTTCATAACGATTAACTAAATCATGGGAGTTACACTCCGAGAGCATACATAGCCAGACGCAGGCACTCCCTTCAACATACAGTTATTCGTTTCATAACGATTAACTAAATCATGGGAGTTACACTCCGAGAGCATAGCCAGACGCAGGCACTCTCTTCTACATACAGTTATTCGTTTCATAACGATTAACTAAATCATGGGAGTTACACTCCGAGAGCATAGCCAGACGCAGGCACTCTCTTCTACATACAGTTATTCGTTTCATAACGATTAACTAAATCATGGGAGTTACACTCCGAGAGCATAGCCAGACGCAGGCACTCTCTTCAACATACAGTTATTCGTTTCATAACGATTAACTAAATCATGGGAGTTACACTCCGAGAGCATAGCCAGACGCAGGCACTCTCTTCTACATACAGTTATTCGTTTCATAACGATTAACTAAATCATGGGAGTTACACTCCGAGAGCATAGCCAGACGCAGGCACTCTCTTCTACATACAGTTATTCGTTTCATAACGATTAACTAAATCATGGGAGTTACACTCCGAGAGCATAGCCAGACGCAGGCACTCTCTTCAACATACAGTTATTCGTTTCATAACGATTAACTAAATCATGGGAGTTACACTCCGAGAGCATAGCCAGACGCAGGCACTCTCTTCTACATACAGTTATTCGTTTCATAACGATTAACTAAATCATGGGAGTTACACTCCGAGAGCATAGCCAGACGCAGGCACTCTCTTCTACATACAGTTATTCGTTTCATAACGATTAACTAAATCATGGGAGTTACACTCCGAGAGCATACATAGCCAGACGCAGGCACTCTCTTCAACATACAGTTATTCGTTTCATAACGATTAACTAAATCATGGGAGTTACACTCGAGAGCATAGCCAGACGCAGGCACTCTCTTCAACATACAGTTATTCGTTTCAAAACGATTAACTAAATCATGGGAGTTACACTCCGAGAGCATAGCCAGACGCAGGCACTCTCTTCTACATACAGTTATTCGTTTCATAACGATTAACTAAATCATGGGAGTTACACTCCGAGAGCATACATAGCCAGACGCAGGCACTCTCTTCAACATACAGTTATTCGTTTCATAACGATTAACTAAATCATGGGAGTTACACTCCGAGAGCATACATAGCCAGACGCAGGCACTCTCTTCAACATACAGTTATTCGTTTCATAACGATTAACTAAATCATGGGAGTTACACTCCGAGAGCATAGCCAGACGCAGGCACTCTCTTCTACATACAGTTATTCGTTTCATAACGATTAACTAAATCATGGGAGTTACACTCCGAGAGCATAGTCAGACGCAGGCACTCTCTTCAACATACAGTTATTCGTTTCATAACGATTAACTAAATCATGGGAGTTACACTCCGAGAGCATACATAGCCAGACGCAGGCACTCTCTTCAACATACAGTTATTCGTTTCATAACGATTAACTAAATCATGGGAGTTACACTCCGAGAGCATAGCCAGACGCAGGCACTCTCTTCAACATACAGTTATTCGTTTCAAAACGATTAACTAAATCATGGGAGTTACACTCCGAGAGCATAGCCAGACGCAGGCACTCTCTTCTACATACAGTTATTCGTTTCATAACGATTAACTAAATCATGGGAGTTACACTCCGAGAGCATACATAGCCAGACGCAGGCACTCTCTTCAACATACAGTTATTCGTTTCATAACGATTAACTAAATCATGGGAGTTACACTCCGAGAGCATACATAGCCAGACGCAGGCACTCTCTTCAACATACAGTTATTCGTTTCATAACGATTAACTAAATCATGGGAGTTACACTCCGAGAGCATAGCCAGACGCAGGCACTCTCTTCTACATACAGTTATTCGTTTCATAACGATTAACTAAATCATGGGAGTTACACTCCGAGAGCATAGCCAGACGCAGGCACTCTCTTCTACATACAGTTATTCGTTTCATAACGATTAACTAAATCATGGGAGTTACACTCCGAGAGCATAGCCAGACGCAGGCACTCTCTTCAACATACAGTTATTCGTTTCATAACGATTAACTAAATCATGGGAGTTACACTCCGAGAGCATAGCCAGACGCAGGCACTCTCTTCTACATACAGTTATTCGTTTCATAACGATTAACTAAATCATGGGAGTTACACTCCGAGAGCATAGCCAGACGCAGGCACTCTCTTCTACATACAGTTATTCGTTTCATAACGATTAACTAAATCATGGGAGTTACACTCCGAGAGCATAGCCAGACGCAGGCACTCTCTTCAACATACAGTTATTCGTTTCATAACGATTAACTAAATCATGGGAGTTACACTCCGAGAGCATAGCCAGACGCAGGCACTCTCTTCTACATACAGTTATTCGTTTCATAACGATTAACTAAATCATGGGAGTTACACTCCGAGAGCATAGCCAGACGCAGGCACTCTCTTCAACATACAGTTATTCGTTTCATAACGATTAACTAAATCATGGGAGTTACACTCCGAGAGCATAGCCAGACGCAGGCACTCTCTTCAACATACAGTTATTCGTTTCATAACGATTAACTAAATCATGGGAGTTACACTCCGAGAGCATAGCCAGACGCAGGCACTCTCTTCTACATACAGTTATTCGTTTCATAACGATTAACTAAATCATGGGAGTTACACTCCGAGAGCATAGCCAGACGCAGGCACTCTCTTCAACATACAGTTATTCGTTTCAAAACGATTAACTAAATCATGGGAGTTACACTCCGAGAGCATAGCCAGACGCAGGCACTCTCTTCTACATACAGTTATTCGTTTCATAACGATTAACTAAATCATGGGAGTTACACTCCGAGAGCATACATAGCCAGACGCAGGCACTCTCTTCAACATACAGTTATTCGTTTCATAACGATTAACTAAATCATGGGAGTTACACTCCGAGAGCATACATAGCCAGACGCAGGCACTCTCTTCAACATACAGTTATTCGTTTCATAACGATTAACTAAATCATGGGAGTTACACTCCGAGAGCATAGCCAGACGCAGGCACTCTCTTCTACATACAGTTATTCGTTTCATAACGATTAACTAAATCATGGGAGTTACACTCCGAGAGCATAGCCAGACGCAGGCACTCTCTTCTACATACAGTTATTCGTTTCATAACGATTAACTAAATCATGGGAGTTACACTCCGAGAGCATAGCCAGACGCAGGCACTCTCTTCAACATACAGTTATTCGTTTCATAACGATTAACTAAATCATGGGAGTTACACTCCGAGAGCATAGCCAGACGCAGGCACTCTCTTCTACATACAGTTATTCGTTTCATAACGATTAACTAAATCATGGGAGTTACACTCCGAGAGCATAGCCAGACGCAGGCACTCTCTTCTACATACAGTTATTCGTTTCATAACGATTAACTAAATCATGGGAGTTACACTCCGAGAGCATAGCCAGACGCAGGCACTCTCTTCAACATACAGTTATTCGTTTCATAACGATTAACTAAATCATGGGAGTTACACTCCGAGAGCATAGCCAGACGCAGGCACTCTCTTCTACATACAGTTATTCGTTTCATAACGATTAACTAAATCATGGGAGTTACACTCCGAGAGCATAGCCAGACGCAGGCACTCTCTTCTACATACAGTTATTCGTTTCATAACGATTAACTAAATCATGGGAGTTACACTCCGAGAGCATAGCCAGACGCAGGCACTCTCTTCAACATACAGTTATTCGTTTCATAACGATTAACTAAATCATGGGAGTTACACTCCGAGAGCATAGCCAGACGCAGGCACTCTCTTCTACATACAGTTATTCGTTTCATAACGATTAACTAAATCATGGGAGTTACACTCCGAGAGCATAGCCAGACGCAGGCACTCTCTTCAACATACAGTTATTCGTTTCATAACGATTAACTAAATCATGGGAGTTACACTCCGAGAGCATACATAGCCAGACGCAGGCACTCTCTTCAACATACAGTTATTCGTTTCATAACGATTAACTAAATCATGGGAGTTACACTCCGAGAGCATAGCCAGACGCAGGCACTCTCTTCAACATACAGTTATTCGTTTCAAAACGATTAACTAAATCATGGGAGTTACACTCCGAGAGCATAGCCAGACGCAGGCACTCTCTTCTACATACAGTTATTCGTTTCATAACGATTAACTAAATCATGGGAGTTACACTCCGAGAGCATACATAGCCAGACGCAGGCACTCTCTTCAACATACAGTTATTCGTTTCATAACGATTAACTAAATCATGGGAGTTACACTCCGAGAGCATACATAGCCAGACGCAGGCACTCTCTTCAACATACAGTTATTCGTTTCATAACGATTAACTAAATCATGGGAGTTACACTCCGAGAGCATAGCCAGACGCAGGCACTCTCTTCTACATACAGTTATTCGTTTCATAACGATTAACTAAATCATGGGAGTTACACTCCGAGAGCATAGCCAGACGCAGGCACTCTCTTCTACATACAGTTATTCGTTTCATAACGATTAACTAAATCATGGGAGTTACACTCCGAGAGCATAGCCAGACGCAGGCACTCTCTTCAACATACAGTTATTCGTTTCATAACGATTAACTAAATCATGGGAGTTACACTCCGAGAGCATAGCCAGACGCAGGCACTCTCTTCTACATACAGTTATTCGTTTCATAACGATTAACTAAATCATGGGAGTTACACTCCGAGAGCATAGCCAGATGCAGGCACTCTCTTCTACATACAGTTATTCGTTTCATAACGATTAACTAAATCATGGGAGTTACACTCCGAGAGCATAGCCAGACGCAGGCACTCTCTTCTACATACAGTTATTCGTTTCATAACGATTAACTAAATCATGGGAGTTACACTCCGAGAGCATAGCCAGACGCAGGCACTCTCTTCAACATACAGTTATTCGTTTCATAACGATTAACTAAATCATGGGAGTTACACTCCGAGAGCATAGCCAGACGCAGGCACTCTCTTCTACATACAGTTATTCGTTTCATAACGATTAACTAAATCATGGGAGTTACACTCCGAGAGCATAGCCAGACGCAGGAACTCTCTTCAACATACAGTTATTCGTTTCATAACGATTAACTAAATCATGGGAGTTACACTCCGAGAGCATAGCCAGACGCAGGCACTCTCTTCAACATACAGTTATTCGTTTCATAACGATTAACTAAATCATGGGAGTTACACTCCGAGAGCATAGCCAGACGCAGGCACTCTCTTCTACATACAGTTATTCGTTTCATAACGATTAACTAAATCATGGGAGTTACACTCCGAGAGCATAGCCAGACGCAGGCACTCTCTTCAACATACAGTTATTCGTTTCATAACGATTAACTAAATCATGGGAGTTACACTCCGAGAGCATAGCCAGACGCAGGCACTCTCTTCAACATACAGTTATTCGTTTCATAACGATTAACTAAATCATGGGAGTTACACTCCGAGAGCATAGCCAGACGCAGGCACTCTCTTCTACATACAGTTATTCGTTTCATAACGATTAACTAAATCATGGGAGTTACACTCCGAGAGCATACATAGCCAGACGCAGGCACTCTCTTCAACATACAGTTATTCGTTTCATAACGATTAACTAAATCATGGGAGTTACACTCCGAGAGCATAGCCAGACGCAGGCACTCTCTTCAACATACAGTTATTCGTTTCAAAACGATTAACTAAATCATGGGAGTTACACTCCGAGAGCATAGCCAGACGCAGGCACTCTCTTCTACATACAGTTATTCGTTTCATAACGATTAACTAAATCATGGGAGTTACACTCCGAGAGCATACATAGCCAGACGCAGGCACTCTCTTCAACATACAGTTATTCGTTTCATAACGATTAACTAAATCATGGGAGTTACACTCCGAGAGCATACATAGCCAGACGCAGGCACTCTCTTCAACATACAGTTATTCGTTTCATAACGATTAACTAAATCATGGGAGTTACACTCCGAGAGCATAGCCAGACGCAGGCACTCTCTTCTACATACAGTTATTCGTTTCATAACGATTAACTAAATCATGGGAGTTACACTCCGAGAGCATAGTCAGACGCAGGCACTCTCTTCAACATACAGTTATTCGTTTCATAACGATTAACTAAATCATGGGAGTTACACTCCGAGAGCATACATAGCCAGACGCAGGCACTCTCTTCAACATACAGTTATTCGTTTCATAACGATTAACTAAATCATGGGAGTTACACTCCGAGAGCATAGCCAGACGCAGGCACTCTCTTCAACATACAGTTATTCGTTTCAAAACGATTAACTAAATCATGGGAGTTACACTCCGAGAGCATAGCCAGACGCAGGCACTCTCTTCTACATACAGTTATTCGTTTCATAACGATTAACTAAATCATGGGAGTTACACTCCGAGAGCATACATAGCCAGACGCAGGCACTCTCTTCAACATACAGTTATTCGTTTCATAACGATTAACTAAATCATGGGAGTTACACTCCGAGAGCATACATAGCCAGACGCAGGCACTCTCTTCAACATACAGTTATTCGTTTCATAACGATTAACTAAATCATGGGAGTTACACTCCGAGAGCATAGCCAGACGCAGGCACTCTCTTCTACATACAGTTATTCGTTTCATAACGATTAACTAAATCATGGGAGTTACACTCCGAGAGCATAGCCAGACGCAGGCACTCTCTTCTACATACAGTTATTCGTTTCATAACGATTAACTAAATCATGGGAGTTACACTCCGAGAGCATAGCCAGACGCAGGCACTCTCTTCAACATACAGTTATTCGTTTCATAACGATTAACTAAATCATGGGAGTTACACTCCGAGAGCATAGCCAGACGCAGGCACTCTCTTCTACATACAGTTATTCGTTTCATAACGATTAACTAAATCATGGGAGTTACACTCCGAGAGCATAGCCAGATGCAGGCACTCTCTTCTACATACAGTTATTCGTTTCATAACGATTAACTAAATCATGGGAGTTACACTCCGAGAGCATAGCCAGACGCAGGCACTCTCTTCAACATACAGTTATTCGTTTCATAACGATTAACTAAATCATGGGAGTTACACTCCGAGAGCATAGCCAGACGCAGGCACTCTCTTCTACATACAGTTATTCGTTTCATAACGATTAACTAAATCATGGGAGTTACACTCCGAGAGCATAGCCAGACGCAGGCACTCTCTTCAACATACAGTTATTCGTTTCATAACGATTAACTAAATCATGGGAGTTACACTCCGAGAGCATAGCCAGACGCAGGCACTCTCTTCAACATACAGTTATTCGTTTCATAACGATTAACTAAATCATGGGAGTTACACTCCGAGAGCATAGCCAGACGCAGGCACTCTCTTCTACATACAGTTATTCGTTTCATAACGATTAACTAAATCATGGGAGTTACACTCCGAGAGCATAGCCAGACGCAGGCACTCTCTTCAACATACAGTTATTCGTTTCAAAACGATTAACTAAATCATGGGAGTTACACTCCGAGAGCATAGCCAGACGCAGGCACTCTCTTCTACATACAGTTATTCGTTTCATAACGATTAACTAAATCATGGGAGTTACACTCCGAGAGCATACATAGCCAGACGCAGGCACTCTCTTCAACATACAGTTATTCGTTTCATAACGATTAACTAAATCATGGGAGTTACACTCCGAGAGCATACATAGCCAGACGCAGGCACTCTCTTCAACATACAGTTATTCGTTTCATAACGATTAACTAAATCATGGGAGTTACACTCCGAGAGCATAGCCAGACGCAGGCACTCTCTTCTACATACAGTTATTCGTTTCATAACGATTAACTAAATCATGGGAGTTACACTCCGAGAGCATAGCCAGACGCAGGCACTCTCTTCTACATACAGTTATTCGTTTCATAACGATTAACTAAATCATGGGAGTTACACTCCGAGAGCATAGCCAGACGCAGGCACTCTCTTCAACATACAGTTATTCGTTTCATAACGATTAACTAAATCATGGGAGTTACACTCCGAGAGCATAGCCAGACGCAGGCACTCTCTTCTACATACAGTTATTCGTTTCATAACGATTAACTAAATCATGGGAGTTACACTCCGAGAGCATAGCCAGACGCAGGCACTCTCTTCTACATACAGTTATTCGTTTCATAACGATTAACTAAATCATGGGAGTTACACTCCGAGAGCATAGCCAGACGCAGGCACTCTCTTCAACATACAGTTATTCGTTTCATAACGATTAACTAAATCATGGGAGTTACACTCCGAGAGCATAGCCAGACGCAGGCACTCTCTTCTACATACAGTTATTCGTTTCATAACGATTAACTAAATCATGGGAGTTACACTCCGAGAGCATAGCCAGACGCAGGCACTCTCTTCTACATACAGTTATTCGTTTCATAACGATTAACTAAATCATGGGAGTTACACTCCGAGAGCATAGCCAGACGCAGGCACTCTCTTCAACATACAGTTATTCGTTTCATAACGATTAACTAAATCATGGGAGTTACACTCCGAGAGCATAGCCAGACGCAGGCACTCTCTTCTACATACAGTTATTCGTTTCATAACGATTAACTAAATCATGGGAGTTACACTCCGAGAGCATAGCCAGACGCAGGCACTCTCTTCAACATACAGTTATTCGTTTCATAACGATTAACTAAATCATGGGAGTTACACTCCGAGAGCATACATAGCCAGACGCAGGCACTCTCTTCAACATACAGTTATTCGTTTCATAACGATTAACTAAATCATGGGAGTTACACTCCGAGAGCATAGCCAGACGCAGGCACTCTCTTCAACATACAGTTATTCGTTTCAAAACGATTAACTAAATCATGGGAGTTACACTCCGAGAGCATAGCCAGACGCAGGCACTCTCTTCTACATACAGTTATTCGTTTCATAACGATTAACTAAATCATGGGAGTTACACTCCGAGAGCATACATAGCCAGACGCAGGCACTCTCTTCAACATACAGTTATTCGTTTCATAACGATTAACTAAATCATGGGAGTTACACTCCGAGAGCATACATAGCCAGACGCAGGCACTCTCTTCAACATACAGTTATTCGTTTCATAACGATTAACTAAATCATGGGAGTTACACTCCGAGAGCATACATAGCCAGACGCAGGCACTCTCTTCAACATACAGTTATTCGTTTCATAACGATTAACTAAATCATGGGAGTTACACTCCGAGAGCATAGCCAGACGCAGGCACTCTCTTCTACATACAGTTATTCGTTTCATAACGATTAACTAAATCATGGGAGTTACACTCCGAGAGCATAGCCAGACGCAGGCACTCTCTTCTACATACAGTTATTCGTTTCATAACGATTAACTAAATCATGGGAGTTACACTCCGAGAGCATAGCCAGACGCAGGCACTCTCTTCAACATACAGTTATTCGTTTCATAACGATTAACTAAATCATGGGAGTTACACTCCGAGAGCATAGCCAGACGCAGGCACTCTCTTCTACATACAGTTATTCGTTTCATAACGATTAACTAAATCATGGGAGTTACACTCCGAGAGCATAGCCAGACGCAGGCACTCTCTTCTACATACAGTTATTCGTTTCATAACGATTAACTAAATCATGGGAGTTACACTCCGAGAGCATAGCCAGACGCAGGCACTCTCTTCAACATACAGTTATTCGTTTCATAACGATTAACTAAATCATGGGAGTTACACTCCGAGAGCATAGCCAGACGCAGGCACTCTCTTCTACATACAGTTATTCGTTTCATAACGATTAACTAAATCATGGGAGTTACACTCCGAGAGCATAGCCAGACGCAGGCACTCTCTTCTACATACAGTTATTCGTTTCATAACGATTAACTAAATCATGGGAGTTACACTCCGAGAGCATAGCCAGACGCAGGCACTCTCTTCAACATACAGTTATTCGTTTCATAACGATTAACTAAATCATGGGAGTTACACTCCGAGAGCATAGCCAGACGCAGGCACTCTCTTCTACATACAGTTATTCGTTTCATAACGATTAACTAAATCATGGGAGTTACACTCCGAGAGCATAGCCAGACGCAGGCACTCTCTTCAACATACAGTTATTCGTTTCATAACGATTAACTAAATCATGGGAGTTACACTCCGAGAGCATACATAGCCACACGCAGGCACTCTCTTCAACATACAGTTATTCGTTTCATAACGATTAACTAAATCATGGGAGTTACACTCCGAGAGCATAGCCAGACGCAGGCACTCTCTTCAACATACAGTTATTCGTTTCAAAACGATTAACTAAATCATGGGAGTTACACTCCTAGAGCATAGCCAGACGCAGGCACTCTCTTCTACATACAGTTATTCGTTTCATAACGATTAACTAAATCATGGGAGTTACACTCCGAGAGCATACATAGCCAGACGCAGGCACTCTCTTCAACATACAGTTATTCGTTTCATAACGATTAACTAAATCATGGGAGTTACACTCCGAGAGCATACATAGCCAGACGCAGGCACTCTCTTCAACATACAGTTATTCGTTTCATAACGATTAACTAAATCATGGGAGTTACACTCCGAGAGCATAGCCAGACGCAGGCACTCTCTTCTACATACAGTTATTCGTTTCATAACGATTAACTAAATCATGGGAGTTACACTCCGAGAGCATAGCCAGACGCAGGCACTCTCTTCTACATACAGTTATTCGTTTCATAACGATTAACTAAATCATGGGAGTTACACTCCGAGAGCATAGCCAGACGCAGGCACTCTCTTCAACATACAGTTATTCGTTTCATAACGATTAACTAAATCATGGGAGTTACACTCCGAGAGCATAGCCAGACGCAGGCACTCTCTTCTACATACAGTTATTCGTTTCATAACGATTAACTAAATCATGGGAGTTACACTCCGAGAGCATAGCCAGATGCAGGCACTCTCTTCTACATACAGTTATTCGTTTCATAACGATTAACTAAATCATGGGAGTTACACTCCGAGAGCATAGCCAGACGCAGGCACTCTCTTCTACATACAGTTATTCGTTTCATAACGATTAACTAAATCATGGGAGTTACACTCCGAGAGCATAGCCAGACGCAGGCACTCTCTTCAACATACAGTTATTCGTTTCATAACGATTAACTAAATCATGGGAGTTACACTCCGAGAGCATAGCCAGACGCAGGCACTCTCTTCTACATACAGTTATTCGTTTCATAACGATTAACTAAATCATGGGAGTTACACTCCGAGAGCATAGCCAGACGCAGGAACTCTCTTCAACATACAGTTATTCGTTTCATAACGATTAACTAAATCATGGGAGTTACACTCCGAGAGCATAGCCAGACGCAGGCACTCTCTTCAACATACAGTTATTCGTTTCATAACGATTAACTAAATCATGGGAGTTACACTCCGAGAGCATAGCCAGACGCAGGCACTCTCTTCTACATACAGTTATTCGTTTCATAACGATTAACTAAATCATGGGAGTTACACTCCGAGAGCATAGCCAGACGCAGGCACTCTCTTCAACATACAGTTATTCGTTTCATAACGATTAACTAAATCATGGGAGTTACACTCCGAGAGCATAGCCAGACGCAGGCACTCTCTTCAACATACAGTTATTCGTTTCATAACGATTAACTAAATCATGGGAGTTACACTCCGAGAGCATAGCCAGACGCAGGCACTCTCTTCTACATACAGTTATTCGTTTCATAACGATTAACTAAATCATGGGAGTTACACTCCGAGAGCATACATAGCCAGACGCAGGCACTCTCTTCAACATACAGTTATTCGTTTCATAACGATTAACTAAATCATGGGAGTTACACTCCGAGAGCATAGCCAGACGCAGGCACTCTCTTCAACATACAGTTATTCGTTTCAAAACGATTAACTAAATCATGGGAGTTACACTCCGAGAGCATAGCCAGACGCAGGCACTCTCTTCTACATACAGTTATTCGTTTCATAACGATTAACTAAATCATGGGAGTTACACTCCGAGAGCATACATAGCCAGACGCAGGCACTCTCTTCAACATACAGTTATTCGTTTCATAACGATTAACTAAATCATGGGAGTTACACTCCGAGAGCATACATAGCCAGACGCAGGCACTCTCTTCAACATACAGTTATTCGTTTCATAACGATTAACTAAATCATGGGAGTTACACTCCGAGAGCATAGCCAGACGCAGGCACTCTCTTCTACATACAGTTATTCGTTTCATAACGATTAACTAAATCATGGGAGTTACACTCCGAGAGCATAGTCAGACGCAGGCACTCTCTTCAACATACAGTTATTCGTTTCATAACGATTAACTAAATCATGGGAGTTACACTCCGAGAGCATACATAGCCAGACGCAGGCACTCTCTTCAACATACAGTTATTCGTTTCATAACGATTAACTAAATCATGGGAGTTACACTCCGAGAGCATAGCCAGACGCAGGCACTCTCTTCAACATACAGTTATTCGTTTCAAAACGATTAACTAAATCATGGGAGTTACACTCCGAGAGCATAGCCAGACGCAGGCACTCTCTTCTACATACAGTTATTCGTTTCATAACGATTAACTAAATCATGGGAGTTACACTCCGAGAGCATACATAGCCAGACGCAGGCACTCTCTTCAACATACAGTTATTCGTTTCATAACGATTAACTAAATCATGGGAGTTACACTCCGAGAGCATACATAGCCAGACGCAGGCACTCTCTTCAACATACAGTTATTCGTTTCATAACGATTAACTAAATCATGGGAGTTACACTCCGAGAGCATAGCCAGACGCAGGCACTCTCTTCTACATACAGTTATTCGTTTCATAACGATTAACTAAATCATGGGAGTTACACTCCGAGAGCATAGCCAGACGCAGGCACTCTCTTCTACATACAGTTATTCGTTTCATAACGATTAACTAAATCATGGGAGTTACACTCCGAGAGCATAGCCAGACGCAGGCACTCTCTTCAACATACAGTTATTCGTTTCATAACGATTAACTAAATCATGGGAGTTACACTCCGAGAGCATAGCCAGACGCAGGCACTCTCTTCTACATACAGTTATTCGTTTCATAACGATTAACTAAATCATGGGAGTTACACTCCGAGAGCATAGCCAGATGCAGGCACTCTCTTCTACATACAGTTATTCGTTTCATAACGATTAACTAAATCATGGGAGTTACACTCCGAGAGCATAGCCAGACGCAGGCACTCTCTTCAACATACAGTTATTCGTTTCATAACGATTAACTAAATCATGGGAGTTACACTCCGAGAGCATAGCCAGACGCAGGCACTCTCTTCTACATACAGTTATTCGTTTCATAACGATTAACTAAATCATGGGAGTTACACTCCGAGAGCATAGCCAGACGCAGGCACTCTCTTCAACATACAGTTATTCGTTTCATAACGATTAACTAAATCATGGGAGTTACACTCCGAGAGCATAGCCAGACGCAGGCACTCTCTTCAACATACAGTTATTCGTTTCATAACGATTAACTAAATCATGGGAGTTACACTCCGAGAGCATAGCCAGACGCAGGCACTCTCTTCTACATACAGTTATTCGTTTCATAACGATTAACTAAATCATGGGAGTTACACTCCGAGAGCATAGCCAGACGCAGGCACTCTCTTCAACATACAGTTATTCGTTTCAAAACGATTAACTAAATCATGGGAGTTACACTCCGAGAGCATAGCCAGACGCAGGCACTCTCTTCTACATACAGTTATTCGTTTCATAACGATTAACTAAATCATGGGAGTTACACTCCGAGAGCATACATAGCCAGACGCAGGCACTCTCTTCAACATACAGTTATTCGTTTCATAACGATTAACTAAATCATGGGAGTTACACTCCGAGAGCATACATAGCCAGACGCAGGCACTCTCTTCAACATACAGTTATTCGTTTCATAACGATTAACTAAATCATGGGAGTTACACTCCGAGAGCATAGCCAGACGCAGGCACTCTCTTCTACATACAGTTATTCGTTTCATAACGATTAACTAAATCATGGGAGTTACACTCCGAGAGCATAGCCAGACGCAGGCACTCTCTTCTACATACAGTTATTCGTTTCATAACGATTAACTAAATCATGGGAGTTACACTCCGAGAGCATAGCCAGACGCAGGCACTCTCTTCAACATACAGTTATTCGTTTCATAACGATTAACTAAATCATGGGAGTTACACTCCGAGAGCATAGCCAGACGCAGGCACTCTCTTCTACATACAGTTATTCGTTTCATAACGATTAACTAAATCATGGGAGTTACACTCCGAGAGCATAGCCAGACGCAGGCACTCTCTTCTACATACAGTTATTCGTTTCATAACGATTAACTAAATCATGGGAGTTACACTCCGAGAGCATAGCCAGACGCAGGCACTCTCTTCAACATACAGTTATTCGTTTCATAACGATTAACTAAATCATGGGAGTTACACTCCGAGAGCATAGCCAGACGCAGGCACTCTCTTCTACATACAGTTATTCGTTTCATAACGATTAACTAAATCATGGGAGTTACACTCCGAGAGCATAGCCAGACGCAGGCACTCTCTTCTACATACAGTTATTCGTTTCATAACGATTAACTAAATCATGGGAGTTACACTCCGAGAGCATAGCCAGACGCAGGCACTCTCTTCAACATACAGTTATTCGTTTCATAACGATTAACTAAATCATGGGAGTTACACTCCGAGAGCATAGCCAGACGCAGGCACTCTCTTCTACATACAGTTATTCGTTTCATAACGATTAACTAAATCATGGGAGTTACACTCCGAGAGCATAGCCAGACGCAGGCACTCTCTTCAACATACAGTTATTCGTTTCATAACGATTAACTAAATCATGGGAGTTACACTCCGAGAGCATACATAGCCAGACGCAGGCACTCTCTTCAACATACAGTTATTCGTTTCATAACGATTAACTAAATCATGGGAGTTACACTCCGAGAGCATAGCCAGACGCAGGCACTCTCTTCAACATACAGTTATTCGTTTCAAAACGATTAACTAAATCATGGGAGTTACACTCCGAGAGCATAGCCAGACGCAGGCACTCTCTTCTACATACAGTTATTCGTTTCATAACGATTAACTAAATCATGGGAGTTACACTCCGAGAGCATACATAGCCAGACGCAGGCACTCTCTTCAACATACAGTTATTCGTTTCATAACGATTAACTAAATCATGGGAGTTACACTCCGAGAGCATACATAGCCAGACGCAGGCACTCTCTTCAACATACAGTTATTCGTTTCATAACGATTAACTAAATCATGGGAGTTACACTCCGAGAGCATAGCCAGACGCAGGCACTCTCTTCTACATACAGTTATTCGTTTCATAACGATTAACTAAATCATGGGAGTTACACTCCGAGAGCATAGCCAGACGCAGGCACTCTCTTCTACATACAGTTATTCGTTTCATAACGATTAACTAAATCATGGGAGTTACACTCCGAGAGCATAGCCAGACGCAGGCACTCTCTTCAACATACAGTTATTCGTTTCATAACGATTAACTAAATCATGGGAGTTACACTCCGAGAGCATAGCCAGACGCAGGCACTCTCTTCTACATACAGTTATTCGTTTCATAACGATTAACTAAATCATGGGAGTTACACTCCGAGAGCATAGCCAGATGCAGGCACTCTCTTCTACATACAGTTATTCGTTTCATAACGATTAACTAAATCATGGGAGTTACACTCCGAGAGCATAGCCAGACGCAGGCACTCTCTTCTACATACAGTTATTCGTTTCATAACGATTAACTAAATCATGGGAGTTACACTCCGAGAGCATAGCCAGACGCAGGCACTCTCTTCAACATACAGTTATTCGTTTCATAACGATTAACTAAATCATGGGAGTTACACTCCGAGAGCATAGCCAGACGCAGGCACTCTCTTCTACATACAGTTATTCGTTTCATAACGATTAACTAAATCATGGGAGTTACACTCCGAGAGCATAGCCAGACGCAGGAACTCTCTTCAACATACAGTTATTCGTTTCATAACGATTAACTAAATCATGGGAGTTACACTCCGAGAGCATAGCCAGACGCAGGCACTCTCTTCAACATACAGTTATTCGTTTCATAACGATTAACTAAATCATGGGAGTTACACTCCGAGAGCATAGCCAGACGCAGGCACTCTCTTCTACATACAGTTATTCGTTTCATAACGATTAACTAAATCATGGGAGTTACACTCCGAGAGCATAGCCAGACGCAGGCACTCTCTTCAACATACAGTTATTCGTTTCATAACGATTAACTAAATCATGGGAGTTACACTCCGAGAGCATAGCCAGACGCAGGCACTCTCTTCAACATACAGTTATTCGTTTCATAACGATTAACTAAATCATGGGAGTTACACTCCGAGAGCATAGCCAGACGCAGGCACTCTCTTCAACATACAGTTATTCGTTTCATAACGATTAACTAAATCATGGGAGTTACACTCCGAGAGCATAGCCAGACGCAGGCACTCTCTTCAACATACAGTTATTCGTTTCATAACGATTAACTAAATCATGGGAGTAACACTCCGAGAGCATAGCCAGACGCAGGCACTCTCTTCAACATACAGTTATTCGTTTCATAACGATTAACTAAATCATGGGAGTTACACTCCGAGAGTATAGCCAGACGCAGGCACTCTCTTCAACATACAGTTATTCGTTTCATAACGATTAACTAAATCATGGGAGTTACACTCCGAGAGCATAGCCAGACGCAGGCACTCTCTTCAACATACAGTTATTCGTTTCATAACGATTAACTAAATCATGGGAGTTACACTCCGAGAGCATAGCCAGACGCAGGCACTCTCTTCTACATACAGTTATTCGTTTCATAACGATTAACTAAATCATGGGAGTTACACTCCGAGAGCATAGCCAGACGCAGGCACTCTCTTCAACATAGTTATTCGTTTCATAACGATTAACTAAATCATGGGAGTTACACTCCGAGAGCATAGCCAGACGCAGGCACTCTCTTCTACATACAGTTATTCGTTTCATAACGATTAACTAAATCATGGGAGTTACACTCCGAGAGCATAGCCAGACGCAGGCACTCTCTTCAACATACAGTTATTCGTTTCATAACGATTAACTAAATCATGGGAGTTACACTCCGAGAGCATAGCCAGACGCAGGCACTCTCTTCAACATACAGTTATTCGTTTCATAACGATTAACTAAATCATGGGAGTTACACTCCGAGAGCATAGCCAGACGCAGGCACTCTCTTCAACATACAGTTATTCGTTTCATAACGATTAACTAAATCATGGGAGTTACACTCCGAGAGTATAGCCAGACGCAGGCACTCTCTTCAACATACAGTTATTCGTTTCATAACGATTAACTAAATTATGGGAGTTACACTCCGAGAGCATAGCCAGACGCAGGCACTCTCTTCAACATACAGTTATTCGTTTCATAACGATTAACTAAATCATGGGAGTTACACTCCGAGAGCATAGCCAGACGCAGGCACTCTCTTCTACATACAGTTATTCGTTTCATAACGATTAACTAAATCATGGGAGTTACACTCCGAGAGCATAGCCAGACGCAGGCACTCTCTTCTACATACAGTTATTCGTTTCATAACGATTAACTAAATCATGGGAGTTACACTCCGAGAGCATAGCCAGACGCAGGCACTCTCTTCAACATACAGTTATTCGTTTCATAACGATTAACTAAATCATGGGAGTTACACTCCGAGAGCATAGCCAGACGCAGGCACTCTCTTCAACATACAGTTATTCGTTTCATAACGATTAACTAAATCATGGGAGTTACACTCCGAGAGCATAGCCAGACGCAGGCACTCTCTTCAACATACAGTTATTCGTTTCATAACGATTAACTAAATCATGGGAGTTACACTCCGAGAGCATAGCCAGACGCAGGCACTCTCTTCTACATACAGTTATTCGTTTCATAACGATTAACTAAATCATGGGAGTTACACTCCGAGAGCATAGCCAGACGCAGGCACTCTCTTCAACATACAGTTATTCGTTTCATAACGATTAACTAAATCATGGGAGTTACACTCCGAGAGCATAGCCAGACGCAGGCACTCTCTTCAACATACAGTTATTCGTTTCATAACGATTAACTAAATCATGGGAGTTACACTCCGAGAGCATAGCCAGACGCAGGCACTCTCTTCTACATACAGTTATTCGTTTCATAACGATTAACTAAATCATGGGAGTTACACTCCGAGAGCATAGCCAGACGCAGGCACTCTCTTCAACATACAGTTATTCGTTTCATAACGATTAACTAAATCATGGGAGTTACACTCCGAGAGCATAGCCAGACGCAGGCACTCTCTTCAACATACAGTTATTCGTTTCATAACGATTAACTAAATCATGGGAGTTACACTCCGAGAGCATAGCCAGACGCAGGCACTCTCTTCAACATAGTTATTCGTTTCATAACGATTAACTAAATCATGGGAGTTACACTCCGAGAGCATAGCCAGACGCAGGCACTCTCTTCAACATACAGTTATTCGTTTCATAACGATTAACTAAATCATGGGAGTTACACTCCGAGAGCATAGCCAGACGCAGGCACTCTCTTCAACATACAGTTATTCGTTTCATAACGATTAACTAAATCATGGGAGTTACACTCCGAGAGCATAGCCAGACGCAGGCACTCTCTTCTACATACAGTTATTCGTTTCATAACGATTAACTAAATCATGGGAGTTACACTCCGAGAGCATAGCCAGACGCAGGCACTCTCTTCAACATACAGTTATTCGTTTCATAACGATTAACTAAATCATGGGAGTTACACTCCGAGAGCATAGCCAGACGCAGGCACTCTCTTCTACATACAGTTATTCGTTTCATAACGATTAACTAAATCATGGGAGTTACACTCCGAGAGCATAGCCAGACGCAGGCACTCTCTTCAACATACAGTTATTCGTTTCATAACGATTAACTAAATCATGGGAGTTACACTCCGAGAGCATAGCCAGACGCAGGCACTCTCTTCAACATACAGTTATTCGTTTCATAACGATTAACTAAATCATGGGAGTTACACTCCGAGAGCATAGCCAGACGCAGGCACTCTCTTCAACATACAGTTATTCGTTTCATAACGATTAACTAAATCATGGGAGTTACACTCCGAGAGCATAGCCAGACGCAGGCACTCTCTTCTACATACAGTTATTCGTTTCATAACGATTAACTAAATCATGGGAGTTACACTCCGAGAGCATACATAGCCAGACGCAGGCACTCTCTTCAACATACAGTTATTCGTTTCATAACGATTAACTAAATCATGGGAGTTACACTCCGAGAGCATACATAGCCAGACGCAGGCACTCTCTTCAACATACAGTTATTCGTTTCATAACGATTAACTAAATCATGGGAGTTACACTCCGAGAGCATAGCCAGACGCAGGCACTCTCTTCTACATACAGTTATTCGTTTCATAACGATTAACTAAATCATGGGAGTTACACTCCGAGAGCATAGCCAGACGCAGGCACTCTCTTCTACATACAGTTATTCGTTTCATAACGATTAACTAAATCATGGGAGTTACACTCCGAGAGCATAGCCAGACGCAGGCACTCTCTTCAACATACAGTTATTCGTTTCATAACGATTAACTAAATCATGGGAGTTACACTCCGAAAGCATAGCCAGACGCAGGCACTCTCTTCAACATACAGTTATTCGTTTCATAACGATTAACTAAATCATGGGAGTTACACTCCGAGAGCATAGCCAGACGCAGGCACTCTCTTCAACATACAGTTATTCGTTTCATAACGATTAACTAAATCATGGGAGTTACACTCCGAGAGCATAGCCAGACGCAGGCACTCTCTTCAACATACAGTTATTCGTTTCATAACGATTAACTAAATCATGGGAGTTACCCTCCGAGAGCATAGCCAGACGCAGGCACTCTCTTCTACATACAGTTATTCGTTTCATAACGATTAACTAAATCATGGGAGTTACACTCCGAGAGCATACATAGCCAGACGCAGGCACTCTCTTCAACATACAGTTATTCGTTTCATAACGATTAACTAAATCATGGGAGTTACACTCCGAGAGCATACATAGCCAGACGCAGGCACTCCCTTCAACATACAGTTATTCGTTTCATAACGATTAACTAAATCATGGGAGTTACACTCCGAGAGCATAGCCAGACGCAGGCACTCTCTTCAACATACAGTTATTCGTTTCATAACGATTAACTAAATCATGGGAGTTACACTCCGAGAGTATAGCCAGACGCAGGCACTCTCTTCAACATACAGTTATTCGTTTCATAACGATTAACTAAATTATGGGAGTTACACTCCGAGAGCATAGCCAGACGCAGGCACTCTCTTCAACATACAGTTATTCGTTTCATAACGATTAACTAAATCATGGGAGTTACACTCCGAGAGCATAGCCAGACGCAGGCACTCTCTTCTACATACAGTTATTCGTTTCATAACGATTAACTAAATCATGGGAGTTACACTCCGAGAGCATAGCCAGACGCAGGCACTCTCTTCTACATACAGTTATTCGTTTCATAACGATTAACTAAATCATGGGAGTTACACTCCGAGAGCATAGCCAGACGCAGGCACTCTCTTCAACATACAGTTATTCGTTTCATAACGATTAACTAAATCATGGGAGTTACACTCCGAGAGCATAGCCAGACGCAGGCACTCTCTTCAACATACAGTTATTCGTTTCATAACGATTAACTAAATCATGGGAGTTACACTCCGAGAGCATAGCCAGACGCAGGCACTCTCTTCAACATACAGTTATTCGTTTCATAACGATTAACTAAATCATGGGAGTTACACTCCGAGAGCATAGCCAGACGCAGGCACTCTCTTCTACATACAGTTATTCGTTTCATAACGATTAACTAAATCATGGGAGTTACACTCCGAGAGCATAGCCAGACGCAGGCACTCTCTTCAACATACAGTTATTCGTTTCATAACGATTAACTAAATCATGGGAGTTACACTCCGAGAGCATAGCCAGACGCAGGCACTCTCTTCAACATACAGTTATTCGTTTCATAACGATTAACTAAATCATGGGAGTTACACTCCGAGAGCATAGCCAGACGCAGGCACTCTCTTCTACATACAGTTATTCGTTTCATAACGATTAACTAAATCATGGGAGTTACACTCCGAGAGCATAGCCAGACGCAGGCACTCTCTTCAACATACAGTTATTCGTTTCATAACGATTAACTAAATCATGGGAGTTACACTCCGAGAGCATAGCCAGACGCAGGCACTCTCTTCAACATACAGTTATTCGTTTCATAACGATTAACTAAATCATGGGAGTTACACTCCGAGAGCATAGCCAGACGCAGGCACTCTCTTCAACATAGTTATTCGTTTCATAACGATTAACTAAATCATGGGAGTTACACTCCGAGAGCATAGCCAGACGCAGGCACTCTCTTCAACATACAGTTATTCGTTTCATAACGATTAACTAAATCATGGGAGTTACACTCCGAGAGCATAGCCAGACGCAGGCACTCTCTTCAACATACAGTTATTCGTTTCATAACGATTAACTAAATCATGGGAGTTACACTCCGAGAGCATAGCCAGACGCAGGCACTCTCTTCTACATACAGTTATTCGTTTCATAACGATTAACTAAATCATGGGAGTTACACTCCGAGAGCATAGCCAGACGCAGGCACTCTCTTCAACATACAGTTATTCGTTTCATAACGATTAACTAAATCATGGGAGTTACACTCCGAGAGCATAGCCAGACGCAGGCACTCTCTTCTACATACAGTTATTCGTTTCATAACGATTAACTAAATCATGGGAGTTACACTCCGAGAGCATAGCCAGACGCAGGCACTCTCTTCAACATACAGTTATTCGTTTCATAACGATTAACTAAATCATGGGAGTTACACTCCGAGAGCATAGCCAGACGCAGGCACTCTCTTCAACATACAGTTATTCGTTTCATAACGATTAACTAAATCATGGGAGTTACACTCCGAGAGCATAGCCAGACGCAGGCACTCTCTTCAACATACAGTTATTCGTTTCATAACGATTAACTAAATCATGGGAGTTACACTCCGAGAGCATAGCCAGACGCAGGCACTCTCTTCTACATACAGTTATTCGTTTCATAACGATTAACTAAATCATGGGAGTTACACTCCGAGAGCATACCCAGACGCAGGCACTCTCTTCAACATACAGTTATTCGTTTCATAACGATTAACTAAATCATGGGAGTTACACTCCGAGAGCATACATAGCCAGACGCAGGCACTCTCTTCAACATACAGTTATTCGTTTCATAACGATTAACTAAATCATGGGAGTTACACTCCGAGAGCATAGCCAGACGCAGGCACTCTCTTCTACATACAGTTATTCGTTTCATAACGATTAACTAAATCATGGGAGTTACACTCCGAGAGCATAGCCAGACGCAGGCACTCTCTTCTACATACAGTTATTCGTTTCATAACGATTAACTAAATCATGGGAGTTACACTCCGAGAGCATAGCCAGACGCAGGCACTCTCTTCAACATACAGTTATTCGTTTCATAACGATTAACTAAATCATGGGAGTTACACTCCGAGAGCATAGCCAGACGCAGGCACTCTCTTCTACATACAGTTATTCGTTTCATAACGATTAACTAAATCATGGGAGTTACACTCCGAGAGCATAGCCAGATGCAGGCACTCTCTTCTACATACAGTTATTCGTTTCATAACGATTAACTAAATCATGGGAGTTACACTCCGAGAGCATAGCCAGACGCAGGCACTCTCTTCTACATACAGTTATTCGTTTCATAACGATTAACTAAATCATGGGAGTTACACTCCGAGAGCATAGCCAGACGCAGGCACTCTCTTCAACATACAGTTATTCGTTTCATAACGATTAACTAAATCATGGGAGTTACACTCCGAGAGCATAGCCAGACGCAGGCACTCTCTTCTACATACAGTTATTCGTTTCATAACGATTAACTAAATCATGGGAGTTACACTCCGAGAGCATAGCCAGACGCAGGCACTCTCTTCAACATACAGTTATTCGTTTCATAACGATTAACTAAATCATGGGAGTTACACTCCGAGAGCATAGCCAGACGCAGGCACTCTCTTCAACATACAGTTATTCGTTTCATAACGATTAACTAAATCATGGGAGTTACACTCCGAGAGCATAGCCAGACGCAGGCACTCTCTTCTACATACAGTTATTCGTTTCATAACGATTAACTAAATCATGGGAGTTACACTCCGAGAGCATAGCCAGACGCAGGCACTCTCTTCAACATACAGTTATTCGTTTCATAACGATTAACTAAATCATGGGAGTTACACTCCGAGAGCATAGCCAGACGCAGGCACTCTCTTCAACATACAGTTATTCGTTTCATAACGATTAACTAAATCATGGGAGTTACACTCCGAGAGCATAGCCAGACGCAGGCACTCTCTTCAACATACAGTTATTCGTTTCATAACGATTAACTAAATCATGGGAGTTACACTCCGAGAGCATAGCCAGACGCAGGCACTCTCTTCAACATACAGTTATTCGTTCTGAAACGATTAACTAAATCATGGGAGTAACACTCCGAGAGCATAGCCAGACGCAGGCACTCTCTTCAACATACAGTTATTCGTTTCATAACGATTAACTAAATCATGGGAGTTACACTCCGAGAGTATAGCCAGACGCAGGCACTCTCTTCAACATACAGTTATTCGTTTCATAACGATTAACTAAATCATGGGAGTTACACTCCGAGAGCATAGCCAGACGCAGGCACTCTCTTCAACATACAGTTATTCGTTTCATAACGATTAACTAAATCATGGGAGTTACACTCCGAGAGCATAGCCAGACGCAGGCACTCTCTTCTACATACAGTTATT
>NW_025576009.1:0-2500 GCF_905147105.1 Pieris brassicae
ATTGGTGATGTACAACGATGCTCGACCACTGTGAGGGACATAAAACTGCAACGAACACGACCCCGCGGGCGGGAATCGATGTTGTGACAATTTGAAAATTGAACATTCATCTAAACGCAACTTCTCAATTTTTATTCAATACGTTATTGTAAACATATTAAAACTCGGCTGGCAATTACATGCGCACACACACGCATGATTCGCACTAGATACGATCAACGCCCGGAGCTTGAGGGATAAATTCCAACACGACGCTGCGCACACCGTTTCGACGATGGGCGCGTGTGCGTCCTCTTTTATACATTCTTTACATATACGGTCGCCGTGGCGACCGCGCACGTGTCGAACACGCTAGGCGCCCTGCGTTGAGGTGTGCCTAGAAGCGTATTCTTTTAACATCACAGATAACACCGGGGGAGACGGTCCCAAATCTTGGTCGATTGGTAACATCACCATACGGTCTGCGAACGCGGTGCTATAATATAATTTTATATTATATTATATAAAATATGAGGAGGAGTAGTATGTATATTCTTTGTTATTTTGTGTTGACACAAGAGAGATATATAAAATGTACTATACACCACACACACAGAGAGAGAGAGAGCTGGGAAAGATCTCGGCGGTCTCGCATTCGAAATACGAATTTGATATAATTTCCTCCGAAAATCCATACCCATATCTATATCATCCATGCGCGAATATATGTATATAATATTCTCACACTTCGCACAAACACAAAAACAAGAACACATTCTATTCTCTCTCGTCCGTCGTTCGTGTCTATTTGAGACGAACGACGCGCGGCAACGAGAACGAGTCGACGCTGTGCGCACGACTGTTTCGCTCCACATCTATACCGAGAGCAATAGTCCGCGTCGGCATTGGAGCGGACGTCGAATGTTTCTCGTAGAGCGAGCGAGAGAGAGACGATTTTTCATTTTATTATGTATGTGTATTGGCGTGCAGTAGTAGCACGTAGTAGTACTAGTAGTAGTAGTAAAAAAATATTATTATTTATTTTATTGACTGATATGATTTTGTTTGTTTTCTTTTTTTTGAATAGACATTTGTATTGATAGATATGTTTCTCGTTGAAGCTCGCAGCACACGCTCAGAGAAATGGCAATGTGGGTTTATTTGAAGAAAAGAAAAAACAAAAAAAACAATTATATTTATTAATAATATGTATGTATGTATGTATGTATGTATGTATGTATGTATAATAATGAATTATAATAATTATTCCGATGCAACGTCAGAGGAAAATGTTTCTCGTACAGGTGCGGCGCGCGACGGCCGGCCGCTCGACAGTTTCGCGCCGAATGTTTCTCGTTGAAGCTCGCAGCACACGCTCAGAGAAATGGCAATGTGGGTTTATTTGAAGAAAAGAAAAAACAAAAAAAACAATTATATTTATTAATAATATGTATGTATGTATGTATGTATGTATGTATGTATAATAATGAATTATAATAATTATTCCGATACAATGTCAGAGGAAAATGTTTCTCGTACAAGATCGCCACGCGACGCGACAAGATGCCGTTCAACGGCACGATATCTACAACTCTGTCGATAGATATGTAGATAGTATCTACTCTGTCAAGTATATGTGTGTAACGTGTGGTGGTGTGTGGTGTGGGGTTTTGTTAGCGATAGCGATACGTTTCTAGTTAAAATTGAATATTTAAAAATAAAAACTCTTCTGGTAAGAAAAACTATTTATGGTTTATTATGGTGTGTCTAGTGCAACAACATCAACATTGTCATAATCATAATAATATAATTATTATTAGGGCTATAGGTTAACCTTCCAAATAGGGACCGTCGATTTAAATGTCGATATTTTTAATTATTCTAGATAGTACTCACTAAAAGAAACTTAAGTGCTTGCTTACTTACTTACTTACTTACTTAGTTGATTGAGTTTTTTTTTTGTTTTTTTGAAACTTTTTCATACAAATTGATATATAAGACATATATGGCCGTTACCGACCGCCGACCAAAATCTATTTCATAAAACCGACATAAAATTGATGTCAAACGTCAATCACTTTGAGTTGACTAAGTGTAAGGGTTCAGATTATTTTGAAAGTATCGATCATTTGCGATGCATACGAGAAAAAGATCATTCATTTCATTGTTTGTAAGTTGTAAATTTTGTGTATTATATTGTAATTCTTGAGTGAGAATTGAGTGTTTACTTACTTACTTACTTACTTACTTATTGAATATCCAAAAAGTACCCAAAACCGAATCAGAGCGCCCCACTATCCACGCGGTCTTGTCTGCCCTACCCCTAGAGTGTATATAAAAGCTCGGAGGCGCGCAGGGAGAGCAGCCCTCACCCGCCGTACCCAAAGCGCGGGCATCATGCAAGCCGTAGCGGCTGAGGCTGGTCGCCGAAGGCGACCAAAAAAGCCGAGGCTGCGTAGGCTTGAATAAAATGCCCTGCGCTTTTGGTACGCAAGGGTGGAGGGGCTGCATTTCCCGTAGC